>NW_007377995.1:98448-115571 GCF_000475195.1 Diaphorina citri | reverse complement strand
GGGGGGGGTGGGGTCAGTCACTCATTCATTATTCCTGTGGGGTGATGAGTCATAAAAGGTTGTGCACCACTGGTTTAAATGGAAACGGATCAGCAAATGCCACGTGAGTCGAAACACACCATTACAAGACATGTGAGGGAGTGCATAGCATGACTTTGTGTGTGGTGGTCCTGTACAAAGGATAGGTCAACCACTAAGTGCATTCTATAGTCTGCCTAAATTAAGTATATATACCTACCTACTTTAACAGTAAATTTTGTACAATTAAGAGTTATGAGGAGTAATCCCCAGACACTTTCTTCACCTCTTGATCAATTCTTTCCTTTGCCCTCACTACTTTGGATTGGATGTAAAAAGAACCTCCTTTTGAAGAATCATTTGCATTGAACAGGAACTCGTATCTTTGCTTTATTTCCTTGGGATCCAGTTGTTTAATATCCAAAATATCTCTTGCTTCATCTAATGTCATGCCTGTGCGAAGGTTTTCTGAAGCTTGAGCAGTGCCTTGCCTCCCTCCACCAGCTCTTTTAGCAGCTTCTTGACTAGCAGCATATTCTTGTCTGAGTGCTTTTGCAAAAGCTCTTCCTACAACTTGTGCACCAAGGACAGCTATTTGTATTATATATTTGGCCATTACTTTTCAACTTGCTGGTAAAGCTCCAGTTTAATTTATTCACTGAAACTATAGCTATTTGTATTATATATTTGGCCATTACTTTTCAACTTGCTGGTAAAGCTCCAGTTTAATTTATTCACTGAAACTATAAAAAAAAAACCTTCATAAGGGTGCTCGCAGAACATGGCACCGATCGGGGAGTACCAACTGCTAGTAGAAAAAAAAAGGTTGGGTGATGATTTTAGAACAGGTAGGTATAGTTCCAGTTTCACTTATTTACTCAAACTTGAAAAAAGCTTCTAAAGGGCATCCCAATAATAACACAAGACTTGGAAGGGTCATAAGTTCATAACTATGTTACTTATGACTTGTTTTATTTTGCATTCTTGACCCACGTTTGACAGATTGATTGTAAATATTCAAATTTAGTCATCATGGAGCACTACACTGTTCAGCAATGTGTTAGCATAATAAAATGAAAACATTGTCATTTTTGCACAAGCATTCTCCTGGTCATGATCATGTCATTTCCCTTTTTAGTGACCTGGCCCCCATTATCATGTGATTTAACCCCTCCCCCCCTTGGACTACTTTCTGAGGGGGTATCTAAAGTCATAGGTTTACACCAACAAACCCACAAGCAAAGCAATGAGAGGTGAAATTGAATGCTTCATCAATGACATCCAGTCTGATTTCCTCTGATTTGTCATCAAAAATTTTTCCAAAAGAGTATGACTGTGCCATCAAAGGTGAAGAGGTTTTTGCCTGATATATTGTTCCATATAAAATTTTAGAATGTTTACTTCTCAAATCATGAATGTAAGAAATCTGTTCTTTGCCATGGACACCCATGCTTTATTGAACAATCAAATTTTGCGTTTTTATTGGGACAACCTTTATAAAAGGGAAAGAAGATTCTAGCTTTAGAGTATTCTAAATGTAGTTTCAAGGGGTATAGTGTAAAATAATAATACTAATAATAATAATAATAATAATAATAATAATAATAATAATAATAATAATGAATATGATGATTGATGATTGATGATTGATGATTGATGATTGATGATGATGATTGATGATTGATGATTGATATTGATATTGATGATTGATGATTGATGATTGAGATGATTTGATGATTGATGATTGATGATTGATGATTGATGATTGATGATTGATGATTGATGATTGATGATTGATGATTGATGATTGATGATTGAATGATTGATGATTGATGATTGATGATTGATGAATTGATGATGATGATTGATGATTGATGATTGATGATTGATGATTGATGATTGATGATTGATGATTGATGATTGATGATTGATGATTGATGATTGATGATTGATGATTGATGATTGATGATGATTGATGATTGATGATTGATGATTGATGATTGATGATTGATGATTGATGATTGATGATTGATGATTGATGATTGATGATTGAATGATTGATGATTGATGATTGATGATTGATGATTGATGATTGATGATTGATGATTGATAATAATAATAATAATAATAATAATAATAATAATAATAATAATAATAATAATAATAATAATAATAATAATAATAATAATAATAATAATAATAAATGAGATGTTATTTAACTGGAAAAACCTATGTCTCCCTCCTGCTAACTTTATAATTTTAAAAAATAATGATAAAAAGAAAACCTTTTCTCAGTTGTTGGTAACTTTTTACTATCCTTATCCTATAATAAGGGAAATAATGCAGGTATGTACCTATTCATTCAAAATTTTTGATTGTCCATTTTTAGTGTCAAAACACGTTTTGAGGTTCATATGTGTCTGTGGAAACAAATTACCTATCTCGTACTTCACTGCTAGGGAATAGCCTCCTCAATACTCCTCATTACCAAGCAAAAAATTCGTTTGTATGGATAGATGACCAATGTCCATGATTGTGGACACCTCTTTTTTTTAGCCCGTCCATCCTTTATTATTACGATAGTAATAAAAAGGTATAAGGGACGGGCTATTGTATTTGCTTCACTGTCGGTCGGTCTGTCCCCATAGAAGGACTTATCCAAACCTGGTCAACCTGTACAGGGTGTCCCAGAATTAATGCTTAAATTGTTTTTCTCGAAGCCTGTTTGAAATTTCGAAAGAAAAACCGTAACTTTTTGATTTTTAATGCGGATATTTTGGCCATATCGCGACTCGCGAAAAATTTCGCGAAGTCCGCAAAATCGGGGCCAACTTTAAAATCTTAAATGAGAACCCCCTGTTTGTGATACATCATATCAAAGGTCTTTAGGAACGTAGTACTTTGGTATAAGTTTGAGCTCGATCCGACAACCAGGGCCGGAGTTATAGCCTATTCAAATTTTCATTTTTCCATGTTCTCCCGCCAATAGGGGAAGCACCAAAAATGGGAAATTCATATCGATGGGTGATTTGTGCTTCAAATAGGTCTCACTAATGATTCACATTGAAATTCGGCCCCAAAAAATAAATTTCGAAACATTGATTTTCACCCCCGGAGGCCATCAGGGCCAGAAATTTAAATTTCATTTTTAGGTTTGAATTTCAATATGAACCATTACTGGTTCTGGAGGAAGCAGAAAAAGTCGGAAGCCTAAGTCTAAATGAACGGCCAACCCTTCCTAAAGTTTTCTGGTCACAGAAACTAAACGAAATGATCGAAAAGTATGATAACGCACTAGGAGAAATATTAGAAGATAGAAATACCACCGACCTCACTCAGATAAGCAACCTGATCTACACTGCAGCGTATATCATAACCGGCAAATTCACAAAAGTAGAACAAAGGACCAACACGAGCAATATAAGAAGAAGAAATAACCCACCTTGGATACTAAGGATTAGGAAAAGAATAGATGAAAAGAGGAAAGAAATATCTATAATCGAAGAATCAAACAGGAACAACATGTCGAACAGAGTAAGAAGGAAAGTAAAAGAAATAATAAAGAAATACAAACCCAACAACCTAGAACAAATAAGAGAAACCCTAAAACAGAAAGTTAGCGCTTGGGCTCAAAGAATAAGGAGGTACGAAAAGAGAAATAAGGCCTTCCAACAAAACAAGATGTTCGAAAACGATAAGAAAAAGTTCTATAGAGAAATGGGACACAAGAAACTAGATATAAACAATCCCCCAAGCAGAGAAGAATTTGAGTCCTTCTGGAGAGAGATATGGAGTATCAGACAAGAAGTGAACCGAGATGCTGAATGGATACAACAACAAGAAAGAGAAACAGACAGTATAACAGCGATGAATGAATTCAGAATAGATGAAGATGATGTCAGCAATGCAGTAAAAGACACACACAACTGGAAGGCCCCAGGAAGAGATAAGATCACCAACTTTTGGCTAAAATACCTGAGAAAAACCCACAAACACCTGGCAAAAAGCTTACAAAACCTGATAGACCAACCGATAAATGCGCCCGAATGGCTAACGGAGGGACTAACACACCTTATCCCAAAGAATGAGAAAACTGAGGAAGTTAAAAATTACAGGCCCATCACATGTCTATCTGTTATCTACAAACTGCTAACGTCAATACTGAAAACAAAAATATACAACCACCTAGCAGATAAAAACCTATTACCAATCGAACAAAAAGGGGGACTATCAGGATCAATGGGATGCAAGGATCACTTACTCATCAACAAACAAATAACAGAAGATAGCAAAAAGAACAAGAAAACACTAAGTATGGCCTGGATAGACTATCAAAAAGCTTATGACAGTATACCCCACGAATGGATAATAAACACCCTGGAGATGTACAAGATCACACCCAGAATCATAGAACTCCTCAAACACTTAATGGGAAAGTGGAAAACGAAAGTAACGATACAAACTAATGACGGAAGGATAGAAACAGATGAGATCACCATAAAAAAAGGCATCTTCCAAGGGGACGCCCTGTCGCCGTTGCTATTCTGCATAGCTCTCATACCTTTAACATCGGTGCTGAAAGCTACGGAAATAGGGTACAAACTGAGGAATGAGACGAGAACTGTAAACCACCTCCTATTCATGGACGACTTAAAATTATACGCAAACAACGAAAATAACCTAAACACCCTCATAGAAAAGGTGAAGACTTTCAGTGACCACATTGGAATGAAGTTCGGATACGACAAATGCGCGAAAGTGAACATAGTGAAAGGAAAAACCATTTCCCGATTTTGAAAATTTGGACCGATTGCAATACTTTCATTACTAGTATAGCTCCGCTATACTGTAGTAATAGGAAGTAAAAATTCCCGGAGGGACAGACCCAGCTTGTTATATAAGTGAAGCTCTAGCCCTAAATTTACAGCAGTTTTTTTGAAGGTTCGAATTTCTATCACTAGAGTATACTTTAGAGTATATGTTTGTTTATTTACTACAAGAATACATGTCCACAATTGAGGACATTGGTCATTGTTCACTACTAGTGATGGGTAAATACCCGGGTACTTATTTTTGGGGTAAATACCCAATTTTTATAAATTCCCGGGTATTTTCAAGAAGCACCTAAGTCGAATTGTACCCGGGAAATTAAAAAAAAAAAAAATCAAGTGACAATGTTTTTTGTTCATTTTTTTTCTTTTTTTAAAATACCCGGATATTTACCCACCCTGGGGGTGGATAAATACCCCGGTAAATACCCAATTTTTATTTACCCACCCAGTGGGTATTTACTATTTACCCACGACCCATCACTATTCACTACGTCTGTCAAGACTTTATTGGTATTCTATCACTACAGAGGAGATGTCCACAATTGTGGACATTGGCAATGGGGAGGTTAAGGAGAACTAACGACTCTCATTTTTTGTTTATAGGGTAAGTGTACCATTTATTTGCCCACCTAAGGGTTTTTCCAGACAAAAACGGTTATATCTCTGGGGTATTAATTATTTTGAAATAGTGATCTTAGGTTCTTTTGAAGCGGAAGTAAGTCCTTAATAGAATGTATTTATAGTAAAATAATAATAGTAGGTACACCGATTTTCCGAAAATTTCCATCAAGTAGAAAAAGTGCGAGTGTTCCTATTATTCGCCCACTTTTCAGAATGATGTTCCTATTATTCGCCCATTTGGTTCCAATTATTGGCCCACGTCAGTTTTTGCCATATTTCTTCAATAAAAATAATAATGGCTCAACTATAATTATATGTAGGTTAGAGGAATAAAATAGCTCTTGATTGAGTCCATCATGGATATATTAACTTTAATAGAAAAAATAGAAAAATATTAAAAGAAGTAGAGTAAAAATATGAAAATCTGTAAACTAAATTGCAACATTTTTTGAATTACCTCTCAGCAAGAAACGGACAAATGATCGAAAATAATAATAATAGTTAATTATAATAATTTAAATAATAATATTAAATAAATATACTAATTATTAATCATAAGAATAATAAATAATAATGTACCTATCTACTGGCAAGGAAGAAAAGCCAGTGATAATTAAAACTATGTGGTCCAAGATGGCCGAAATGATAAAAAAAAAATAATAATAATAATAATAATTATTATAATGTATCTACCTACCTAACTAGGAACATATCTACGACTTCTAGATCCCGAGATAAATCGATTTAAAAAATACCGGTAAATCGTGAACTTTGACGTCACGGAATACGCTCCCGTAGGCGATGACGTCACATCAAATGTCCCGAGCAAAGCTCCCTCGCAGGCAACGACATTAATGTAATTATTATTTATAATTATTAATTAATAAATAATACAAAAATATTATCTAACCTATTTCTACAAGCAGTTGATACAGCTTTTTTATCACAAGTAATGCTAGGTAAATAACTAATTATGTGTTAGGTATTTTCAACATTCAGTTGTATAAAAAACCTCAAACTAAAGGTATTCTTTTATAATAATTATTCACCCCTAAAGCTCTTAATCGCTTCTTATAGAATAGAAATGAGAAAAATGCCATGGGGCAATAATTGGAACCATGATTTTATAGGAAGGTCCAATTGTTTGCCCACTGTTTGCCCATTAGGGAGATGGATAAACTTTTCATCCATTTATTTGCCCGTACCAAACTAAAGGTATTCTTTTATAATAATTATTCACCCCTAAAGCTCTTAATCGCTTCTTATAGAATAGAAATGAGAAAAATGCCATGGGCCAATAATTGGAACCATGATTTTATAGGAAGGTCCAATTGTTTGCCCATTGTTTGCCCATTAGGGAGATGGATAAACTTTTCATCCATTTATTTGCCCGTACATTTTAAATGGACGGACCACAACTGTTCGGGAGAGCAAGGACTATAGTTAAGATTACAGAATTAGAAAAGGAATTACCGTGCACGCGAGACGCGAGTAACTTGAAGTTAAAGATGATTATGCCCGTACCTTTTAAATGGTCTGTATTAGAGATAAAAAATTGATACTTTAACCAAAAGACGTGGAATATTGTCTACTTAATTATCACAGATATGTTAAGATTAAATAATAATGAAAAATAATGTATAGAAACCTTAAGGCACAAATATGAATCCTTAAGAAAAACGGTTAGATTTTAGAAAGAATTGACTATATTTTTTTTTTTTTTTTAGGAAGAAACTTTGATTTTTCTAATTTTCGTTTTTATGACTACAATTTTGAAATACCTACCACTGGTTCAATAGCATTCTTAAAGCCCTTTTTTTTATGAAATTGGATCTTGGAAAAGTTTGTCCAGTTCAGACTTATGTTTTTAAAAAAAATTTTTTTTTTTTTTTTTTTTTTTTTTTTTTTTTTTTTTTAGGAAGGAACTTTGATTTTTCTAATTTTCGTTTTTATGACTACAATTTTGAAATACCACTGGTTCAATAGCATTCTTAAAGCCCTTTTTTTTATGAAATTGGATCTTGGAAAAGTTTGTCCAGTTTAGACTTATGTGGCGTAGACCCACAGGTGGGCCAATAAATGGTATGTTTTTTAGTGTGGGCGAATAAATGGTACACTTACCCTACCTATATTATTTTTACACCCGTTATGACTAGTGCTTGCTAGTACGTAACTTTGAGGTTTTCTGGGCAATTCAGCAACTAGCTACCCACCTCCTCAATTTAACCTCACCCACCCTGAGTGGAGCCAGCCGAGCCAGGAACCCAGCAGCATGCGTATTCCTCAGATGGTCACCATCCAGGTAATATGATTTAAAAATTTCAAATCAACTAGCACTGATTGTTTCAGTTTATATTACTTGTTGACTCTCAACTTGAATCTTGAACTCTAACTGCCTGTAACATAAAATACTTACCCTAAGAGTGTTCTAAAGGTAGTTCAAAGGTTAGAATTGAATATTGAAAATGATAATAATAAACGATTTTATCACTTATGTTGGTTTTATTTTGATTTTTAAATACAACATACAGCGAATTTTTCTTGCATTCTTGCAATAAATGCATGCAATAAATAATGCAATATGCAATATTCAACTTTTCATAGGTAGGTAGGTATCTTTACTTTGAACAGTGTTGCAAAATTGGTCAAATGGGATTACCGTACAATTTTATCCAATGCAATATGCAATATTCAACTTTTCATAGGTAGGTAGGTATCTTTACTTTGAACAGTGTTGCAAAATTGGTCAAATGGGATTACCGTTACAATACATCAGTTGCGCTTACTTGGGTGATGTTTCAAAATCATAGAGCAAGAAAAATGAGGACCAGCGGAATTTTTCTTTTTCTTCTACGACTTCTAGATCCCGAGATAAATCGATTTAAAAAATATTGGTAAATCGTGAACTTTGACGTCACGGAATACGCTCCCGTAGGCGATGACGTCACATCAAATGTCCCGAGCAAAGCTCCCTCGCAGGCAACGCATTAGGGTGTGTTTATGAACAGGGCTGAGATGAGCTCGGACGACGTGAGATAGCTGTCCCGGCGGCAATTTTTAAAATTCATTTTATATTTATTTTTGTTTGCTTTGTAATTCGCTTGTTTGTAATATCTAATTTAAATGAAAAGTATAATATAAACGTGCAAACTAAAGATAAAAAGTAAAAAATGAATTCAGATTGTACAAGTTGCGGAAAAAAAATCAAAAATTCGAATTTCCCGCCAACTTTACACGCAAAAAGGCCTACGATGGCCTACGATGGCCCTGTTCATAACCACGGCCTTAATGTGTTTGTGCACATACGTTTTGCGCAGTTCTTTCTGCTCCTCCGCTAGCGAGCTTGCACAGTGGTGCTACCTAACGGACGAAAAAACAACTGCGTAAAGTCTGACGTCACACATATTATTTAAACTCTTTCATTAGAACGGAAAATAAAAATTGAATTTTCGACCTTTTAGAGTTATTTTTTCGGAGTTTGTTTTGACCTCAGACCTCAGATTTGGATTTTTCCCAACTTTTTACATAGGAATCGAAAATCGACCATTTATTTATAATTTTTAATTTTTTACCCATTTGCAACTGCTCCATTACCGTACGTTACTTTGTTACTAGGGGAAGTGAATAATAAAATACAAAAAATGGACGAAATGGAAAAATTTTCACTTTTTTCCAACATTGCCACAAAATAAAATACGCGTGTAGTTTGTAGTTTCTCTAGTTTCAAGTTTCAAGAGTTCAAAGACTTTCAACTTTCAAGTATGTAGAGTTGTAGTTGTAGGTTGTAGTCTTGTAGTTGTACGTTGTACCGTTGTAGTGAGTTCACTGGTTGTACGTTGTAGTTGTAGTAGTTTGTATTTGTAGTTCGTAGTTTCTCTAGTTTCAAGTTTCAAGAGTTCAAAGACTTTCAACTTTCAAGTCAAGTTGAGCATGAGCAATGAGCTAAGAGCTAACTAAAGCTTAAAAAGGTGTATCAATATTTTTTACAAACAAAGCTCGTAAATATAAAGGTAAGTGGTAAGGCAAGATTTTTTTCATCCTGAACAAGGGATTTTAGGGAAGAATTCGGTCAGAATAGAATTGTATTGTTTTTGGGCAGACTGTAGGTATAGTTTTTGGGCCAAATTGATCGAGTGATGCACATATTATCTATTCACTATCGAAGGAAGGGCAGTTGATTTGGTTTAGGTATATCTCTGGAACTGTACGCCCAAATTTAACATGAATTTGTAAAACAATATTCTACATATGCATGCACATAGGACCACATGCTTTGGGTGCTTTCTTCATAGGAGCATTTCTTAGGTAAAAGGGTGGGAAACACATGGGGGGAGGGGAGGTGGTTAGTGTTGGGAAAAATGAAACTTTTCAGGGCTCCGGATCCCAAGTTTCGAAACGCTCCAAGGTTTCGGATCTGAGTTTCAAAACTGAAACCTGAAACTTTTGGGTCCGTTACCTTACAAAGCAGACCAAGCAGGGAGCTGAAACTGAAACCTAGGTTTCAGTTTCAGTAGGTATCGACATAGTTTGTAGTGCGCTTGTGCTTCTGGCTTCTGTCTTTACTAGAGTACTAGGGTTGTGAGTCTGAGATTTCATAGGGTGTCATAATTCAAGTTTCAAAACTTTAACTCAGCGGTTTCACTTTACTAGAGTACTAGGGTTGTGAGTCTGAGATTTCATAGGGTGTCATAATTCAAGTTTCAAAACTTTAACTCAGCGGTTTCAAAAACCGGATCCATATTCTCGGTTTTGAAACCGTGTTTGGAAACAGTTTCGTGAGACATCACTAGAGGTGGTTCTCATTGGGTCAAGCAAAGCACAGACTCCAAAATAATTGGTTCCTGTAATATTTAAGAAAAAAATGTTTTTGCAATTAAAAAACTGCAAAAAAGTAGACCTCAGATCATTCTTAGAACAAACATTAGGAGATGAAATATGACAAATATTCTTCCCTAAAACATACCTACCCAAATTTCAAATTTACATATTTAGGTACCTACTTACCTATGATAAAAAGCAAAATATTAAAGAAGTCAATTCATCTTTTGAAAATATTGACATCTTTATTTGATAGGTATAAAAACATATATACAGAGTGTTGGAAAAATCTTGGAAGCCCTGATTTTTTATTTATTATTATTATTATTATTATTAATTATTATTATTATTATTATTATATTATTATTATTATTATTATTATTATTATTATTATTATTATTATTTATTATTTATCATTATTATTATTATTATTATTATTATTAGTTTTATTATTATTATTATTATTATTTATGTATTTTATTATTATTATTATTATTATTATTATTATTATTATTTTATATATTATTATTATTATTATTATTATTATTATTATTATTATTATTATTATATTATTATTATTATTATTTATTATTATTTATTATTATTATTTATTATTATTATTTATTTTTATTATTATATTATTATTATTATTATTATGTATTATTAATTATTATTATTATTATTATTATATTATTATTAGTTATTATTATTATTAATTATTATATTATTATTATTAATATTATTATTAATTATCATTATTATATTATTATTATTATTATTATTATTTGATTATTATTATTATTATTAATATATTATTTATTATTATTATTAATTTATATTATTATATTATTATTATTATTATTATTATTATTATTATTATTTTTATTATTATTATTATTATTGATTATTATTTATTTATTTATTATTATTATTATATTATGTATTATTATTACATTATTATTATTATTATTATTTTAATGGCTTAAAGATGAGAAGTTGAAGTTTGGGGTACCTACTATACTGTTTTATCTTTTAAAATGCAAAATTTTTGAAGTAGTCCCCCAAATTTCAGCTGGGGGCAGGGTTCGACGGTAAAAACATGGAGCGGAGTTAAAAAAAAAAAAAAAAAAAAAAAAAAAAATCTTGCCCCCCGTACTTCTCACTTGGCAATAATAGCAAAAGATTATTTGGTTCCCTATGAAATTTGACAAAGATTTCAAAAATGAAATAAAAAACAGGGGTAATTATGCAGAAGTCATGTCCATGGAAAAGAAAGCTTCTTTTTGTATTTAACCTAATCTTATAATAACACTAATCTCTGCTGTAATTGTGAAAACTCCTTTTTGTGTTTAACCTAACCCTATAATAACACTGGTTACTGCTTGTTTGTGCCAGTTCCTTTGGTAGCAATATTCCATGGACATGACTTCTGCACAAGTACCAAAATGGGGGTTCTCTTTTGAATTTTTCGAGAAATGACTACTTTGAAACAAAAAGTGCCACTTCCGGGTTTGAACCTGGATTTTGATATCACCATTGAATGTAGAGATGGGCAATATATGTATATCAATATTTTGAAATATTGATACTTTTGTTTCGATATATCGATATTTTGTATCGATACTTTTGTTTCAATAATATTTAAAAAAAAAAATTATCGGTATTGAATAAAATATCGGTACCTATTTTCACATTTTTCAGTGTTGCCAGAGTCGTGGCGCGTGGCGAACACGCGAAGCCCCCGGGGGGTGGAGGGGGGCCCGCGACGGGTTTGCCCTAGTCTTTTATACAAAATACCCAACCACACCGGGGATTTAGCTCTACTATCGGTGATGCATAACTTTTTATTTATTTATTTATTTTATTATTATTATTATTATTATTATGGAACTTTATTTCTCATATAATATGGTACATGGTAAGTTTCCAATTATGGGCTATTAATAGCAAACATAATTGTTGTTCATGATGTTGTTGCTTTGATGTGAAGTTAATGTGAGAGGAATCTTCTTAGCAGGCGACAGTTCTCAAGTAAGACAGATTTTTGAATTTTGTGGACGAGATATTGTGGCAGGTCAATCTTTTTTGCGTGGGTGTAGAAGCTTGGATGGATGAGACCATTGGTTGACATCACAACAGGAATTACTTCAACACTTGTCATATCCCACATGTTGCGAATTTCAATGGCAAGATCTTGGTATTTGTGGATCTTTGTTGCTGTAGAGTGAAGGATGTTGTGGTCTGCAGGATGAGCAATGTCGATGAGTTTGACTGTTTTTTCATTTTTGTCTACCAGTACAATATCAGGCCTGTTGGCTTCAATCCTTCGATCTGTGATTACTGTCGAATCCCAATATATCTTCATATTTTCATTTTCAAGCACTGGTTGAGGCTGATATTTGTAATATTCTGTTTTGTCAGTGGTGAGGTCAAACTTCAACGCAAGAAATTGGTGTACAATTTTAGCAGAGGAATTGTGTCGTTGCAGATAGTCAGTATTTGCGAGGATGGAGCAACTGGATGTGATGTGCTGAATAGTTTCGGATACACGCTGACATAATCTGCATCGGTCGTCTACATTCTTCTTCTCGATGTGTTTCATGTAGTTCCTTGTTTCAATCACCTCATCTTGGATAGCAAGAACAAATCCTTCTGTTTCACCAAACAATGAACTTTTCTTCAGCCAAGCATTGGAAGAGTGGTGATTGTTGTTCAGGTGAGTTTTGAACCGGCTGTGTAGTGGTTTTTCTTCCCATCAATTGATCAGATCTACATTTTTGATTTGTTCTGGCATATTGTTACTATTCAGGTCTAATGCAGATAGATTATCATCAGCATCAACTATAGCTTGGTGAAGGGGAGATGTAGTCTTCTTGTTGAGGAAGTACTTCTTCAGGTTGAATTTCTCTTTCTGGGCAAACTTCTCAAGGTTTATGAGACCTCTACCTCCCATGGCACGAGGTAGGTATAGACGTTCCATACAACTTCTTGGATGATGAATGCGATGCTGAGTCATCAGAACTCGCGTCTGTCTATCTAAAGCTTGTAGATCTGTTTTCGCCCAAGGGATGATGCCAAATGAATAGGATAGAATAGGAACACACCAACTGTTTATGGCTTTGATCTTGTTTTGTCCATTCAATTCGGTTGTGAGGATCTTTTTCATTCTTGAGGCATATGCATTCTTCACCTTTTCTTTTGCTTCTGATTTGTTTAGTACAAGATCTTGTGACATTCCCAAATATTTGTAGAAGGATTCAAGTGATGGAAATTTGAAAGGTGTAAGAGAGAGTTCAATGTTTTCTTGATGGACAAATTTAGGATTTTTATTATTATTATTATTATGTTTAAACTCCGGTCCAGGCCATAGTTAATATATTTCACCTACCTATCTATTGTTATAGATCTCCAGATGGAAACTGATCCAGATGAGAACTTGGAGCAAGGTGTGTTTCCTGGGTGCACGTTGGAATATTTCTCTGAACACCAAATAATTATTGAACTCATCTTAAATATAGAGAACATATTTGATGATGATATACAATATGAAAGCAGCCTTCAGAAATTCCAGTTTATTATGGATCAGTATAGGGAGCAAGCACATTTGTTGGACTCTCATTTGGATGAGATCCTTGATGAAATTATTGTGCGAGTGCGAAATATCAATGCTCCCATGAGCTTGAAACATAAGCTCTTCAAATATCTGTACATGATTATAAATGTGAGAGGCTACAAAGTAATTGTAAAAAAATTACCTCATGAGGTGAGTATATTGTAATATACATGCAGGAAGTCCTAGATAGCTAGAATTTCTTCTTTTTTCGTTGCTTCAGTCATTCAGTGGACCAGTTACCAGTAGTCTGATGTCATGAGCATGAGGTACACTGGGTACACATTTGATCATTTTTGAGGTTATTTTATGCATAACTAAGAAAAGATAACAAAGGGTAAACAACTGTCAAATGTGTGGCGATAGCTCCTGTTTGGTGTAGTGTAGAGTCTTATATGACAATTAAGAATCCCTAACAGCCCCACACGATCTGTTTTCTCCGTCAAGAGGTTTCCGTAAAGTCCAAGACAACATGGCCCTCAAGACGGCTGACTCCATGTTGTGTCAACTACGACTGTTCAAAATTTCCAACCCACCTATCCTTTGAAACATTGATTGTTCCCGGATAGATGGGCAGTGTGTACCGTTCTTGTATGAATGTGAAAATAAAGGCCATAATAATTTCAATTTCAATTTTATTTTTGAGTAACTCGCACTTCGTGCTCGGGAGGGGGTCTTCGCCCCCCTCCACCCCCCGGGGGCTTCGCGTGTTCGCTACGCGGGGTTGCGTATACGGTCGCGCTGCGCGCTCCCGGGGCTTCGCGGAGTTGAGCATGGGGTCGCGCTTCGCGCTCCCCTGTTTACGGTCGCGCTGCGCGCTCCCAGGGGCTTCGCGGGGTTGTGCATGTGGTCGCGCTGCGCGCTCCCGGGGCTTCGCGAGGTGTGCATGAGGTCGCGCTTCGCGCCAGGTAAATGATTTATTTTGAATGTCTACAAGTGGACTCATTCCTAATTAGATTTACAATATTTTCCTTGATTATAATTTTTACACATTCTTTGTTTCCCCTCCCAAATTTAGTGCATAATTTTTTTTTTTTTTTTACATAATGTCTACACTTTAATTGGATTGATTTATCCAAGAAAAGCAACAACTGACATGCCTATCCTATCCTAATCTTACCTAGCTAATAAAATTAAAGGAGGTAAACCAGAGAGGGAGATGGAAATCCGTCTCTAGTCCGTTCTGTTAAGATCGGGTTTTTCGTCTAAATTATTATAATAATTCATAGCTGTAATGAGGGGGGATTTATAGTGTTGGTTTTCTCTTGGGTGAGGTATTGAGAAATAATGATTATTAGGGTCTATTCGGGTTCTGTTGTTAGGGACTTTAAGAGATAATAATAATAATGCCTTGTTGGACGGTACCCGGTCTTCAACTTGATTACCTACGCAAAGTTATATCCCACAGAGGGAGAGAGAGAGGAAGAGGCCTCGTTGAAAAACGTAATGTCATAAAAATGTAACAAATGTGACAACAAACATATTAGACGTGGGAAAAGTGAACTAAACTGGGAAAAGAACGAGGGGGAAAAAGAACAAGGGGAGGGGGAATAAAAAATCCCTCTCAGTAAAATTTAATTACGAGCGCCATGTTTTATTAGTTTTAAATATGTCAGCAATACGTATATCGTATCCCGGTTTCGAGGGTTCCACAGGGTACCGTTCCTAGCCCCTCTTCTGATCGACTCTGGACATGGCGTCTCTCTGCCCCATCGTATCCTCGGCTCCCGGATACAACGGAACGATGGTTTTGCTGACGCCATCCTTGCTGAAAGCTATGCCGGAGTAGTGCATGATACTACCGTAGTCATAGGGCATACTGAACGTTCGCACCGATCCCGCCGGACGTCTCTCCAAGTTGAACTCATGTCCTGAGGGAACGGAGAAGGAAATGGGTCATTATTAATTAGACTGCCTTTTCACAAATCAGATTGTTCAATGTTCATTCCTGTGAATCCTGTGGTTGTTTTATCGCTAACTTGATTTAATTCGAACATTGAAATGTCAAAGAGAGAGAGAGAGGAAGGGGTGACTGGTAAGTAATAATATGTACAATGTAGCATCACAGTTCTGATGTTGAGAGTAAAAAAATATAGGATAAGGAAAGTAAAAAATACACCAAAACAAACAAATTTGGGCATAAAGTAAAGTGACGTTGCACCTTCAGCTCCAACTTTTTTTTTCGAAGAGGTTTGACAGAGGAAACTGTAACTGCTAAGGTCCTATCGTCCCGAAATCGAAGAAAGAAGGAAGACAGGATAGGAGAAAGCCAGCCGTTCCGAGAATGAACACTATCCTTTCAAGATAAAATGCGCCACGGGCGAGACTCGAACCCGCAGTCTAGCGCTTACAAGGCGTATCTGTAAGCATTTAGGAGACCAATAGGTAGAATATTGAAAAAATGTTGCTGTACTGTGACAAACATCGACTTCACGTTATAGTGGAAAACGGGCCTAACTTACTAAGGAACGAATAATATGCTGATACCGTGTACCCAAAATACTTTTTCCATAATTTTTACCGATACCGTGTATCCAAAATACTTTTTCCATAGTAGTATCATGCACTACTCCGGCATAGCTTTCAGCAAGGATGGCGTCAAACTTACCTGGTCCTATGTTTTCCGTGAGAACTTGACAAGCTGTAGAGATGGATTGAATTATAAATTGGGGCCTTAGAGGTTTGAAGAGGGGTAAATTCATTCCATCTATTTCTACTTAAGGTCGTCTTTTTTTTACTGCCCATGTTTTCATTGTTCTTTTTATTTTGCAAACTTACTAAACTACCAATTTTATTGAATTGGAAATGAACTGGGTATACCTTTATTTGGAGTGGGTTTTATTTTTCTATTTGTTTGTATCTCACCTTTAGAAGGAAAACACTTGAAATTTCAAAGAAAAAAATCATAGTCAGCGGCCATTTTCCTGAAATTCTAAATTCTACGATTCTCTGAACATGTCTGAACTATGAGGTGTTTTTCTTTACTTTGTTTATATTGAATTTGCAATCTATACCTAAAGAGAGTTTGAGGAAATTTTCCAAGAATTCTATCAACCTGCACATGGTACATGCTTGGGATTGTACACAGGGACTGGAAAGACTGGGATTGAAATCTAGAGTGATTGTATAGAACTAGTCCTCGCATAACTGACGTCATCACGAACTGACACATGAACTGACGTCATCACGAAAAAATGGCTGCCCGCGAAAATTATAGGGGCTCG
>NW_007377995.1:47141-97067 GCF_000475195.1 Diaphorina citri | reverse complement strand
CAGAAAAATGGCGTCTCTAAACCGAGAAAAAATGGCGTCTCTAAACCGCGAAAAAAATGGCGACTCTTAACCGCAGTCGAGAGCTTGGTTTAGTATGGCAAGAGGGGAAACGTAAACCTAAAAGTGGTTAACGCCCCTCACGTCATAAACACACTTCTAGAGATGCGAAATCCCAGTCCCAAGGTTGATTTAATTCATTACAATCAAGTCCGCCCTGGGAGTTGAATCTTTTAATTCAGTCCCAGTCTTTCCAGTCCCTGTGTAAAATCTCAACAAACCCAGTAGGTAGTGTAGGTACATGGTACATGCTTGGGATTGTACACAGGGACTGGAAAGACTGGGATTGAAATCTAGAGTGATTGTATAGAACTATAGAAGTAGTCCTCGCATCTCAGCGTAACCAATCAGATCGCTCCATTTACCTAGTAGACATTCCCCCCACTCGTCGCACGGTAGTGCATCACATAAATGCACCATCCATACGCACAATGAACATGCAAAATAGGAGAGGGAGAGGGGAGAGGCAGATTGCGGGAAGAGAAAAGAAAAAAAGATCGTTATTATTCGTAAACGGAGATTGCCGAAAAGGGAGTTTTGGGACTGGGACTGGGTATTTTGAGTAGGGACTGTTTAAGTCATTCGGTCTTTGTGTGGGATTCAAGTCTTTTAATGTTTTAATTCAGTCAGTCAGTCTTTACACATCTAAGATTTTTGAACATTTTCAATGCGTTGAGTAGACACAACCCCAAGATCTCCCCAAACCTCAGAACAATACTCTAAACGAGAGCGCACAAGCGCATTGTAAAGAACACTGTGGCTCAAAGGAACTTTGAAGTTTTTAGTAATGTATACCACAACATTAGACGTTCTTTTAGTCTTAGAACATAGACTCTCTATTTGATGGTCAAAATTGAGTTTTAAGTCAAAGAACACTCCTAAAACCAAGTGAATGAATTTCCTATCAATAGGCGTGCCGTTAATTGCATAGTTATAGAATTCAGTGTTATGTTTCCTAGTATAAGATACAACAACAATTTTATCAATGTTAACTTTCATTGAGTTACTAGTACACCAGGTAACTATAGCATTAATGTCATTTTGTAAGAGTCGAGATTCATCAGCACTGGCAACATGACAACCGATTTTAAGATCGTCTGCAAAAATATCAAAGTAACAATTTCGGAGGACATTTTTAATGTCATCAAAAAAGATGATAAACAAAAGGGGGCCAAGATTTGACCCCTGGGGTACACCAGAAGGGACGTTTAAAAGGTCAGAAAAAATATTACCAACTTTAACTTGGCATTCTCGCCACGAATCTTTTTGATCGGACCGAAACTGGACCGTGACCGGAGCGAGACTGGCACTGTAGTGTGAATAGGCAGCAATCAAGCAACGATCAACATTCCTTCGTTCAATTTTCAAAGTAGGTACGATGTTATTTCGTGACCATGTTTTTTAATACCTAAAACTCATAATGAATTATTTAATTTCTTATTCCAAATTTGTTTTCTCTCTTTCATTTATTTTATTTATTTTTATCACTTTATTTATTCTTTCTTCATTTATTCTTCATTTATTTTATTATTGCAAGAGTGAAGTGAGACAAATCGTACCACAGATTAGCGATTGCAGCTAATTCGAAATTTGTGAACTTACTCAGACTCATTTTACTTGTTTTCTCTCTTTCATTTATTTTATTTATTTTTATCACTTTATTTATTCTTTCTTCATTTATTCTTTATTTATTTTATTATTGCAACCTTCTTCCGTTTCAACTTATCTGCTTCTTCTTCTTCTTCTTCATCCAAACATAATATATGTATAGCGATTGCAGCTAATTCGAAATTTGTGAACTTACTCAGACTCATTTTACAAAAAAAAAAATAATAAAAAAATTCAAGACAAATAATAAAGTAGGAGTCTGTACGAATAATAAAAAAAAAAACTACGCCTAGGACTAGGACCAACTAGAAATGAAAGAAAAATGACCGAAGCATGAACGTTGCTTGAACGATAGTGCGAATACTCAATCTTTTGATCGGACCGTTACCGGACCAGAGAAACACACCTGTGTGAATTTGGCTGATGCCCTGGAAACCATAGCTAAAGATTACGACATTCATAATAAAATCGCTGGTCATGAACAATTGGCAACAAATACCTTGCTTTGCACATACTATAAACTTAGTTGTGAAGGATGGATTAAGAGATAACGTAGCATGTATTGTGAAAAAGATTAAATCAATAGTAGAATACTTCAAACGAAGTACCTCGGCGAAAGCGAAGCTAGATGCTATCATACATCAGTTGGAGCTGCCAAAATTGAAGTTGAAACAAGAAGTTTCAACTAGGTGGAACTCCACCTATGATATGATAGCAAGAGCTCTGAAGCTCAAGGACGCAATCGTGACGGTCATGGCAATCTTAAACCTTGAACCAGAACTTCCGTCCTTGACAGCTATAGAGTGGACTCTAGGTTCCCAAGTAGTGGACGTTCTAGAAATCTAGAAATATTCAACTGTGGAAGTTAGTACCGAGAAAAATGTATCGTTATCGAAGATCATTATTTACATTGAAACCATGAAAAGAACACTGGACGGATTTATTACCCAGAATACATTCCTCCCTGAAGTAATTAAACTGGTGAAGGACCTAAAAGACAGCATCTTAAAACGATTCAGGTATGTTAACGAAGTAGCAATCGAGTGCACTCTTTTAGATCCCCGTTTTAAAAAAGCGGGGTTCATGGGAGATGATATCAAATTCAAGAAAGCTTACAATAACTGTTGGAAGTAAAATAGGATTGCATTTACCTGTGTACGAGTTCTGTTTTGAAAAGCCCCTCTGAAAGCTAGGTGCACCAGTCTTTTATCTTGCACTGTCACCTCCCCTTCATGCTAGGTGGACTACTGCACCAGCCTATAGCACTGCTACCTTTTACACGAAATGTTATAGCCGTGAAATAGTATAGCCTTTTGTCGGAGGCTTGTGTTCACCGTAATGGGAGTGAGATAACAAATCTATATTTCATTTTAACTTTCCTTATCATGTAGGAAGGAAAGTAGTGTATTTACGTGTCGCTTTCCCGGTTGAAAAGATAACGGGAAAGTATGGACAATGGGTAATTGGCCTAAACTCTAGACTAGTCTAAAGGCTGCGAATAAAGCTTTTTTTTTTTAGTTGGAACATCTACACTAGAACTGTATAATGAAAGACAAGTCCAAGCAATTACTGATGTTTTTCATTCATACACACAAACACACTCACACTCACACTCACACAAACACACTCACACACACACACAAACACACCTACCTAATATTTAGCTCTGTAAGTTAAATATATCTGGTTTTTGGTCCAGTTCATTGTAGTATTTCATTGCAGACATCGTGGGGGATTTAAGATGATTGGTATTGTTGGACACCGAAAAAAGGATGTTTGGGTCTTAAGCCTTGGATTTGGAATTCTAAAACTTATATTGCTCGTAAGTTCTGAGCTATTAATCCTATAGGTAAATATATTTCTTAATGGACACCGAAAAAAGGATGTTTGGGTCTATTCTAAGCCTTGGATTTGGAATTCTAAAACTTATGTTGCTCGTAAGTTCTGAGCTATTTAACCTATAGGTAAATATATTTCTTAGAATTAGACTGCCTTTTCACAAATCAGATTGTTCAATGTTCATTCCTGTGAATCCTGTGGTTGTTTTATCGCTAACTTGATTTAATTCGCACATTGAAATGTCAAAGAGAGAGAGAGAGGAAGGGGTGACTGGTTAGTAATAATATGTACAATGTACATACTATGTATGTACCTAGGTAGGTAGAGATGGAGTGGATAGGCAGTAAGTATAGGTGTTTAGATGGAATAAGTAGGGAGTAGGTAATTAATTAAGCAAGCCTAAGCAAAATTTCCCAACGCCTTGCATGTACATTCTTCAATTTCCCGAACGACGTCAAGGAGAAACTCATTGTTGTCATTCATAAATTTTCTTCCTGGTTTCCTTAACGCGAACGCGGAGCAACTTTTCTCAACTTCGAAATTTGATACAAAAGATTAAAGCGTAGGGTTTAATTTAGGGATATACGCGGGTTTAATTTAGGGATATACGCGCCTAGTTAGGTAAAATTTTGCCTTAGAAGGTAAAATTTTGTAAGCGCTAGCCTCTAGGTCGCGGATTAGATTTGCGCACGCCTTGCATGTACATTCTTCAATTTCCCGAACGACGTCAAGGAGAAACTCATTGTTGTCATTCATAAAATTTTCTTCCTGGTTTCCCGCGAACACGGAGCAACTTTTCTCAACTTTAGGGATATACGCGTAGGGAATATACCTACGTCAGAAATAGATAGCGCCTAGTTTAGTTAGGTAAAATTTTACCTTAGAAGGCAAAATTTTGTAAGCGCTAGCCTCTAGGTCGCGGATTAGATTTGCGCCCTGGGCCAACTATGTATCTTCAACAGATAAGGTTCGTTCTCGGAATGGCAGGCTTTGACCTATCCTGTCTTCCTTTTCTCTTTGATTTCGGAACGATAAGACCTCCGTTTTTACCCTCTATCAAACCTCTTTAACGCGTTAAGCGTGGTAAACCCATACAGGGCCTTCATTTAAATCATAGTAAATTATAAGTTATAGACTTTCTCCAAAACCCCCATGTGGGTTTTAACACACAGTTTAGTTCCTGTACACTAAACCCCCAAAGGGCTGTCATATCAATTTATTTCTTCAGATGATCTGATTGTGCTGGAAAAGAGGTATCACTTTTAAAACGTGGGGGATTTAAGATGATTGGTATTGTTGGACACCGAAAAAAGGATGTTTGGGTCTATTCTAAGCCTTGGATTTGGAATTCTAAAACCTATGTTGCTCGTAAGTTCTGAGCTATTAATCCTATAGGTAAATATATTTCTTAAGTATTTGAGTTGGTTTTCCCCATGTCTTGTCTCAATGGATTCTATTGGCAGCCTAATATTATGAGGATATTTAGGATAGAATCCATTGAGTTTTTGAAAGAGGTACCTAACAAAGCAGGCTTGTACCTTTTCAATTGCTTTTTTGTTGATGTTGTTTAACACACAGTTTAGTTCCTGTACACTAAACCCCCAAAGGGCTTTCATATCAATTTATTTCTTCAGATGACCTGATTGTGCTGGAAAAGAGGTATCACTTTTAAAACTGATAAAATTGGTTGGCACAGAACAGACTATAATCTTTTAAAAAGCCACGATGAACTTGTTCTCGTCCCCCGAGGAAAATGTCGATCCCGGTGCCAATAGGGAAGTAACCTACTGGCGATGCACATCTGAAACCAAAAGGATGTGAACTTGTTAAAAAATCAAATTAGAGTAAGTAGCGTGCGATTCCCTGATCCCTAACCTCCTCAGTTAATAAAATATGAAGCATAGTGTAAGATAGAGCACATCGCAGGAATCTGTGCCTTTAATAGTAATTATTAATTAATTAATAATAATTAATTGAAACTTTCCTCTTGTTTGGGAGTATCACTTTGTAACAACACTTGAAAATGTCAAGTACCGCGCTTCAGATAGCTCCTAATACCAGAGGCGTATTCGCAAAGTAGATAATGATCTCTCAATTTTTGAAAATTTTTGGGTAGACAAAAAACTTCCTACAAATCCAAACCCCTATCAGGTAGACCAGGTGTCAGGTCTACCAGATCGTGTCAGGTCTACCTGATATTGTGTGTGCTCATCAGGTAGACCTGTCAGGTGGACCTGATCATTTATACCTGATAGTGAGAGGCTAGCCCTAGATAGGGAGGGAACGGATAGGGTTTCGCATGATGAGGGGTTTACTTTTATTTATTCAACGGATATAGGTATATGTAATTATATACGTAACTCTATCTTACCATTATAGTACACGGAGTACTGTCGATGTCGGCTGAAACTAAAGGTCAAATACATTCCACGCCACTGCAGGCAAAGCTCATACCTTCACACAAGAGTGATCTCATCTTCACTCCTTGCCCTACACCTGTCTTCCACCCAACCCTAGTATCTCTACCCATCCCTACCACCCAACCCTGATATCTCCACCCATCCCTACCACCCAACCCTGATATCTCCACCCATCCCTAGCACCCTATCCTGATATCCCCACCCATCCTTAGCACCCTGCCCTATACTCCAATCACTCCCCTAATGAATATTCAACTTTATTGGAACAGAAAGTTTCCGTGCGAATTTCTCAAGAGTTAATTCGGAGAAGGTGCTATTGTCACTTGATAGGGGAAATGTCGCAAATATGGAAGGCGATTAGGTGAGAAAGGATAAAAAAGAAGAAGATTGAATGCGGTTCAAAGCTCAAAAGTGACAAAACCTGCGACCTAGTGATTACAAGACAGACGCGTTACCTCCAAGCTAACTAGGCTGACAACCAGGAAAATTAATAATATTGTCATCTATTTTGATTGGCTTTTTTTTCTAACCTTTACTGGCACTCTGTGTATTGATAGCTGTTCATTCAACTTGCCCAAGTTTTATAATGGGAATTTTATCAGCGTTTTTCTTGACGTCTGAATGACGTATGAGGAACGATATGAAATAAAAGCAAATAGAAGGGAAATAAGTACCTACCTACTGGTCACATATATTGCCACATAATTACCTATTATCTACTGTTGCCAGGAGAATGAAGTTCTCACCAGGACTTACCCTTTTGAAGTAAGATGGAGTACAAAAACATCTAATACCTTCTGAACGGGAACATGGCAAAGTAAAAGAAGAAGAAGCTCTAATTTCTAATACTTTACAAAGAATTCCCAATAAAAATAATTGAAAAACAAATGAAAATTATAATGATGAAAAATTAAAAGTAGATGGCTGCTTCCAATTAGCCATCAGCCGCAATAGCACGTTGTTCCCATCAGTTCCCAATTTATCAATGAATTTAAGCGACTTTTTTATTTAATTTCCATTATTACGACATTCCGCCTCTGCAGGTAAATCAAGTGCTCCTAAATCTCATAGACGCTGAGAACATCTCAAAATGAGGTGGCACTTCTGACAGCAGTATTATTGATGTCAAGAGTGAAGAGGGGTAGTGCGAAAGACGAACGGTTTTGTTTAGAAGAAGCTACTCATGCGAGCTTAGTTAGCTCGGAAGGTAAAACATCTGCTTTGTAAGTGCTAATTTACTTGCTTGATTAAAATAGGTATCTACATAAAGTGTTTTTATTTCTTTTATCAGTCCATCACAAGAACAATGTACCCAGAGCTGAATCCTCCTCGTCTAAAACCTTAGATTATGTAGACTGTAGACTGAGGAGAAACAGCTCATTCTTCCTATCATAATCGTTTCTTTTCCAACGTCCGATCTTCCGTATTAATCTTTCTTTTCTGTAGTTTTGTTTTCTCTATATCTTGACCTACAGTGTGTATTCACACTATGCTGTGGGTCTGGCCTTTCTTTTTTTTTTTTTTTTTTTATATGTATATATATTTTCTAGAGGTTTGATAGGGAACTGTAACTGCCAAGGTCTGATTGTCCCGAAATCGAAGAGAGAAGGAAGACAGGATAGGAGAAAGCCAGCAATTCCGAGAACGAATATCTTTTTTTCTACTGGTCACAATCAGGTAACATGAGTTATTGTTGCTTTTTTGATTTTGCTTCACAAAGGCTTAAAATAATAATTGTGTAGCAAGTAGCAACTCCGTTTTATGAAAGTTAATTATTTTTCCTCTGTAGATTTTTTTCCTGGGAAGAAGTTAGGTAAAAACATTTTCCCTTTGGAGAAAAAAAAATGAAACTTGTCAAATTCAGATTTTTTTCTTGTTCAGGAGACAAAAATCAAGTTAGCCTCTGCTGGACTAGAATACCTCAAAGAAAGAAAATGAGTTTTCCTCCATCAAAATTTGAGGATCTTTTTTTCTACTGGTCACAATCAGGTAACATGAGTTATTGTTGCTTTTTTGATTTTGCTTCACAAAGGCTTAAAATAATAATAAAAATAATAATAATCTGTGTAGCAAGTAGCAACTCCGTTTTATGAAAGTTAATTATTTTTCCTCTGTAGATTTTTTTTCCTGGGAAGAAGTTAAGTAAAAACATTTTCCCTTTGGAGAAAAAAAAAAAATGAAACTTGTCAAATTCAGATTTTTTCTTGTTCAGGAGACAAAAATCGAGTTAGCCTCTGCTGGACTAGAATACCTCAAAGAAAGAAAATGAGTTTTCCTCCATCAAAATTGGAGGATCTATGTACCTACAATTCTACATCCCTAATTTCAGAATGTTCAGATCAAAATTTTGAGCCATGGAGCGAAGATTTGTATGAACGCCTGGTATCTTGTAAATATGCAATGTGCTCCGCACATTAAATCATTTCCTTTTGGTCAAGTTTATAATCTAGCTTTAGTTATCCTTCCTTTCTTCGAATCTTCCTACACTATTTACTTACTCTCTCAGAAGAAAAAAAAAATCTCAAGTAAAAATAAATAAAAATTAACATTTTTATGTTCCTATGTGCTCCGCACATTAAATCATTTCCTTTTGGTCAAGTTTATAATCTAGCTTTAGTTATCCTTCCTTTCTTCGAATCTTCCTACACTAGGTACCTATTTACTTACTCTCTCAGAAGAAAAAAAATCTCAAGTAAAAATAAATAAAAATTAACATTTTTATGTTCCTTGTTGGATTTTTTTTAGAACTTTCCGCAAAAGTTATCTCTCTACCTACACCAAAGTCGTGAGAAAGATTTATTTAGATAAGGAATAAGAGCTAAGTTTTTCCTACATTTGAAAGCTCCTGTGTATACAAAGTATCGCGTTTAATTCTATAAATTAACTCTTGACTTACATTTCAAGTTTCACCGGAGAATTTCATCTCAACTTTTTGAATATACAGGGTATCTCCCGACCCAGATCTAGGGTGGAACTGAAACTACGCGTTGATACTACCCTCGACTAGAATTTTTCTAAAAAATCAATTAATTCTATAAATTAACTCTTGACTTACATTTCAAGTTTCACCGGAGAATTTCATCTCAACTTTTTGAATATACAGGGTATCTCCCGAACCAGATCTAGGGTGGGACTGAAACTATGAGTTGATACTACCCTCGACTAGAATTTTTCTAAAAAATCAATAATAAAATTATAATAATATAAGTGCTTATTTATAGATACTGCTCGCATAGGACTGAAAAGTCCCTTTACTCCAGCAGTCTAGGTTTTCCTTGCCTTTGTGATCCGTTCCTTGCCCTTGTGATCAATTTAATTTGAAGAAACCATTTTCTAATTTCAATGTTGGTATACAAAAAAAACCTACCCTGTATGAAAAATGTCATCCATTTCCCCCAGCATGCTTCATGAAACTGATTTATAACGTTTGTCTTACTTCCCAACCTTGACTGCTAGTATTGTTGTGGTATGCAATATGGTTTTATAGTTGTTATTGTTGCAAGATAATATGTTTCGAGTACGTTAAGTTTGGAGCTTTTGTAGCAATGCAACCGTAATAGTATCCATGAGGAACGTAATGTTATAATCATGATTTTCATCTAAACATAAGCAGTGGTGTAAAGTGGACTTCATGAATTTGTGAAGGTTGGTGGTGCGAATTCCAAGGCAAAAATTAGAGTAAGTATTGGACATGTGTGTTAGTGATTTATTTAGACTGTCGGATTAGGAAATCTAGTCCCTAATCTCAACAGTTTAATCTTGCAACAGTAATAATAAAAAGTGTATCAATCGGGGAAAATTTTGTGGGGAAGGTTATAGAAAATGCAACACATACACATACCACCTATGATAGTTGGTTTGCTGAAAAATGGAAAGTAAACATTGCCTGGCATTGATGAAATTACGACGCAAGTAAGAAAAAAGACACTTTTCAATTTTTCTTCTTCTTCTTCTTTTTTCTTCCCAAAATAATTTTCAACTCCTCCGCGACCCTGTATGTTCCATTTCGACTGCCATTAGGCTGCAAAAATAATGTAACCCTATCATAATCTCCTTGGAAGTCCCAATAAAGAGTTTGCGCCCATTAGAAAGACTCTTTTCAGGTATTTATGAGGGCTCTGAAAGCTTCTGTCGAGTAGAGGGAAAAAGGGCTACACGAGGGAGAATAAGAGGAGGGGAAATAAGTGTGTGGGAGAGAAATTAAGGGTAGGGGAGGGACAGTTAAGGTCTGCACTTGGAAGTCCCAATAAAGAGTTTGCGCCCATTAGAAAGACTCTTTTCAGGTATTTATGAGGGCTCTGAAAGCTTCTGTCGAGTAGAGAGAAAAAGGGCTACACGAGGGAAAATAAGAGAAGGGGAAATAAGTGTGTGGGAGAGAAATTAGGGGAGAGGAGGGACAGTTAAGGTCTGCAGGGGGGGAAAAGGCCATAAGAAGGAACAAAGGGAGATAATGTGACGGTTTGCATAAAAGCGTCCTCCGTCGTAAAAGGCGACGAAAGTGTCTACAGGCAGGTGTGCTTGCCGACAAATCCTTACGAGGCGAGAGTGAAATGGACTTTTCAATGAAACTTTAGAAGAGGAACAAAGGGAGATAATGTGACGGTTTGCATAAAAGCGTCCTCCGTCGTAAAAGGCGACGAAAGTGTCTACAGGCAGGTGTGCTTGCCGAAAAATCCTTACGAGGCGAGAGTGAAATGGACTTTTCAATGAAACTTAGAAGAGGTGAATTTTGATTTTGAGGATGGATTCCTTGATTTTGATTCAAAATGTTAGGGGTAGGAGCATAAGTAGTAATCTGTTTCAGAAAGAACACCAATTGTTACTAATTGATGTGCCGTTTTGTATGTGTACTCGTATGTTATCTGTCCCCTGACTTGAGAGATAGTTTTCGTGCTTTTGCATAGGAAAACCAGGCCTCAAAAGAAATAGACCGTAAGGGATGTTTACCATTGTTGAGTCATAAGGTGTATTTTCCTTTCGAGAAACTGACCGAATATTAAAAATATGGTTTCGGTTTCAAAGAGAAAATTGTCCACCTCTTTCTCCTCCCCCTCCTATTCTTTCTTCTCCTCCTCCTTCTTCTCCTCCTCCTCCTTTTTCTTCTTCTCCTCCTCCTCCTTCTTCTTCTTCTCCTCGTCCTCCTCCTCTTCCTCTCCTCCTTCTTCTTCTTCGAGAAACTGACCACTGGAAAATCGACCACTGCTCCAGGGCAAACTGAATGGCGGTCATTTATAGCCTAATATACTACCCTAAGCATACTTACATCTTGCAGGGCCTTCTGATTCGAGTCGTTTCAGCATTTTCTGAAAACTTCAGAATAGCGAGAACAATGGTGAGTTTCGAATTTCAAAAAAGAAACGTTTCTGTCTCTCTGAGGAGATTTTTGATTTTCTCTCCCTCCATAGAGCATTTTATCTAAGCTCCCTCCCTTTCTCCATCTCTCTCTTTGTCTCGTTTTGTTCGAAACTTTCCTCTTGTTTGGAAGTATCACTTTGTAACAACACTTGAAAATGTCAAGTACCGCGCTTCAGATAGCTCCTAATACCAGAGTCGTATTCGCAAAGTAGATAATGATCTCTCAATTTTTGAAAATTTTTGGGTAGACAAAAAACTTCCTACAGATCCAAACCCCTGTCAGGCAGACCAGGTGTCAGGTCTACTAGATCGTGTCAGGTCTACCTGATATTGTGTGTGTTCATCAGGTGGACCTGATCATTTATACCTGATAGTGAGTGGCTAGCCCTAGATAGGGAGGGAACGGATAGGGTTTCGCATGATGAGGGGTTTACTTATATTTATTCAATGGATATATGTATACGTAACTCTATCTTACCATTATAGTACACTGAGTACCTACTGTCGATGTCGGCTGAAACTAAAGGTCAAATACATTCCACGCCACTGCAGGCAAAGCTCATACCTTCACACAAGAGTGATCTCATCTTCACTCCTTGCCCTACGCCTGTCTTGCACCCAACCCTAGTATCTCTACCCATCCCTACCACCCAACCCTGATATCTCCACCCATCGCTAGCACCCTACCCTGATATCCCCACCCATCCCTAGCACCCTACCCTGATATTCCCACCCATCCCTAGCACCCTACCCTGATATTCCCACCCATCCTTAGCACCCTACCCTATACTCCAATCACTCCCCTAATGAATCTTCAACTTTATTGGAACAGAAAGTTTCCGTGCGAATTTCTCAAGGGTTAATTCGGAGAAGGTGCTATCGTCACTTGATAGGGGAAATGTCGCAAATATGGAAGGCGAGAAAGGATAAAAAAGAAGAAGATTGAATGCGGTTCAAAGCTCAAAAGTGACGAGAAACTGACCACTGGAAAATCGACCACTGCTCCAGGGCAAACTGAATGGCGGTCATTTATAGCCTAATATACTACCCTAAGCATACCTACATCTAAGGTAATTGCAGGGCCTTCTGATTCGAGTCGTTTCAGCATTTTCTGAAAACTTCAGAATAGCGAGAACACTGGTGAGTTTCGAATTTCAAAAAAGAAACATTTCTGTCTCTCTGAGGAGATTTTTGATTTTCTCTCCCTCCATAGAGCATTTTATCTAAGCTCCCTCTCTCCCTCCCTTTCTCCATCTCTCTCTTTGGTTCGTTTTGTTGTATTTCCTTCCTTGTTTGCCTTTTCTGATCCGTTGCTTCCTCGGAATTCTAGGAGCGAGTGGGGAGCATTGCGACTTTGAGCCACTCCCAACATTTATGTTGTCTTGGGTGTATAGCCTAGCGCTCACAAGGTGCTACGTTCCTAGCTAATTATAGCCTAGTAAAGAATTACTTTGTTAGCCACAAAGTAATTCTTTTTTTTTTAAGAGGTTTAACAGAGGGAACTGTAACTGCTAATATGGTCTTATCGTCCCGAAATCGAAGAGAGACCAGGACTTACCCTTTTGAAGTAAGATGGAGTACAAAAACATCTAATACCTTCTGAACGGGAACATGGCAAAGTAAAAGAAGAAGAAGAAGAAGAAGAAGAAGAAGAAGAAGAAGCTCTAATTTCTAATACTTTACAAAGAATTCCCAATAAAAATAATTGAAAACAAATGAAAATTAGAATGATAAAAAATTAAAAGTAGATGGCTGCTTCCAAATAGCCATCAGCCGCAATAGCACGTTGTTCCCATCAGTTCCCAATTTATCAATGAATTTAAGCGACTTTTTTATTTAATTTCCATTATTACAACATTCTGCCTCTGCAGGTAAAACAAGTGCTCGTAAATCTCATAGACTCTGAGAACATCTCAGAATGAGGTGACACTTCTGACAGCAGTATTATTGATGTCAAGAGTGAAGAGGGTTAGTGCGAAAGACGAACGGTTTTGTTTAGAAGAAGCTACTCATGCGAGCTCAGTTAGCTCGGAAGGTAAAACATCTGCTTTGTAAGCGCTAATTTACTTGCTTGATTAAAATAGGTATCTACATAAAGTGTTTTTATTTCTTTAATCAGTCCATCACGAGAACAATGTACCCAGAGCTGAATCCTCCTCGTCTAAAACCTTAGCTTATGTAGACTGTAGACTGAGGAGAAACAGCTCATTCTTTCTATCATAATCGTTTCTTTTCCAACGTCCGATCTTCCGTAGGTATTAATCTTTCTTTTCTGTAGTTTTGTTTTCTCCATATCTTGACCTACAGTGTGTATTCACACTATGCTGTGGGTCTCCGTTATTTTTGACCCACCCGGTCTTATAGCCTAACGGTCTGCAATTGTGTAGCACAGTTTTGTAGTTCTAAAGGCACAAGGGACTTTTTCTTTTTAAGCCTATAAAGGTCCTCCAAGCTGAACTTTTTCAACCACCAAAACAGGTTGCATTTGATTTGGGCAAATTGGCAACGTACGGCTATTTAAGAGACCTTTTTCTAGCGGATGTCTGGAGGAATAGAAATATTTTCAAATGGTCGAATTAGTCGAATAAAGGAATCTATTGTGTTTGGGCTCAATCACATTGTGCTCTTTGATTCCATATTGCTCTTACAATTCTATTTCCTTCATCTGCATAAGCATTGTGTAAGCATTTCGACCGTTCTCCCCTTTTTTTTATGTATTATTATTATTATTTTTATTAATTTTGAAAAATCATCATTCATTTACATTCGTCACAAGTCTCCTGATATGGAAAAGTCAATTTTCCGTAGCATTGATTGTGTCAACGCTCAAAAACTCAAAATATTAAAATTACCTCAATGCTTACTCCTATATTGATGAGACAGGGCCATGTCTCGTCTTACAAGGCCATGTAGCGCCTTACTGCACCATGTAGTGTCTTTTACTGCTCCGTACTGCACTTCACCAACCATGCTGGATCCCACTGCGCCTAATTGCACCGTTTAGGTTCAAATCACGTGGGATTTTCAAGCTTTTCCAAAAACGAACCTTATCTATCTGTTTCGGATAAAATTCACCCCAGGTGAGAATTGAATCCGAGACCTAGCGCTCACAAGGTGCTACGTTCCTAGGGAATCGAACCCGCGGCCTAGCGCTTACAAGGCAGACGCACTACCAACTAAGCTAACTAGGCTGGCTAAGTGATTCTTTGAAACGGAAAATTGCAATAATAAAACTGTACAGTAGCGCAGTGTTTGAATCTTTTTTGAGGAAGTAACGTATTCAGATGTCAGATAAATGAAAGCTGCAGCAATATTAATTCTTACTGTAGGCATTTTTTTATATAAAATAATATAAAAAAAACTCCTAATTTGATAATAAATATGACGGGGGCCATTGTATTTAGAAATAACTTTGAGGATAACTCTCCTAGAAATAACTTTGATGTCATAGGGATACTATGATATCGGCAGGAAATCTTATTACTGAGGTCTTATCGTTCCGAAATCGAAGAGAAAGGAAGGACAGGGTAGGAGAGCCAGCCCCGGGCGGGAATCGAACCTGCGACCTAGTGATTACAAGACAGACGCGTTACCTCCAAGCTAACTAGGCTGACAACCAGGAAAATTAATAATATTGTCATCTAGGTATTTTGATTGGCTCGCAGTGTTTGAATCTTTTTTGAGGAAGTAACGTATTCAGATGTCAGATAAATGAAAGCTGCAGCAATATTAATTCTTACTGTAGGCACTTTTTTATATAAAATAATATAAAAAAACTCCTAATTTGATAATAAATATGACGGGGGCCATTGTAGGTATTTAGAAATAACTTTGAGGATAACTCTCCTAGAAATAACTTTGATGTCATAGGGATACTATGATATCGGCAGGAACTCTTATTACTGAGGTCTTATCGTTCCGAAATCGAAGAGAGAGGAAGGATAGGGTAGGAGAGCCAGCCCCGGGCGGGAATCGAACCTGCGACCTAGTGATTACAAGACAGACGCGTTACCTCCAAGCTAACTAGGCTGACAACCAGGAAAATTAATAATATTGTCATCTAGGTATTTTGATTGGCTATGAAGCCTTCCCAAAACACTCTCCCTTCCTTTGGTGGAAAAAAAGCGCTCTCTCTTTTTCCCTTCTCCGGCTTTCTCTCTCTCTCTTCCTCTCTCTCTTTCTCTAGTTCTCTTTCTCTCCCTCTCTCTCTCTTTCTCTCTCTCTCGTTCTCTCTCTCTCTCATCCTCTAGTCCTCTCTTTCTCTAGTTCTCTTTTTTCTCTCTCTCTTCTCTTTTCTCTTTCCCTTTCTCTTTAGCTTTCGCGTTGTTCTTTTCTTTGGTATGTACTATTTTCGTATTTGATTGAAAAGAACCCCCTTTCTATTCGCCCCTGTTGAGAGTTCCTAACTGAGTAACATCTAAAGAGACGGTTGATTACATTGAACCTGACAATAGAAAACATAATTAGACAAATGGAAGGATTAAGGCCCGGACATTAGAAAACAAAACGAGAAATCCGTTTGAATTCTAATGGGGCTTGTAAAACGGGAAAACGTCTTTTTTCTTATCTTCCACCTCCTCCTACTTCTTCTTCTTTATCTTCCTCCTCCTCCTCCTCCTCCTTCTTCTGCTTCTTCTTCTTCTTCTTCTTCTTTCTCCCCTTCTTCTTCTTTTTTTCTCCTTGTCTTAGAGTTTTCAAGTGTTTCTCCTTCTATTTTCGAGTAATTAACATGTTAAGAAGATTCCTATCGTTGATTGGAATAATTTGGATGTTCTGATGAGTTCTTTTCCAGATGAAATTAGCGCTGAATTTCTTTTCTTAATTATCCTCTTTTTCCAAAGAATTGATTAGAAATTGAACTGATGGCCAAATTCTATGGGAGGAAGGAAATACACAGTACCATTTTGGTGGAGAACTACCCAAGAATCCCCTTTATTAGGTAAGTACACTCAAGGTAATTTATTACAACGTGCATGGCGCATTGCATAATCAAACTAGTAATACGGCGTTCATACAAATTGACATAACATTCAATGTAGGTATGACTTACTGACTTGGAATAAAGGTTCCCTGGAATTTTCAAACATTAATCCTGTTGCAGAGCACCAAGTATGCAGGGTTGCCAAATATTACCTACCTAAGTACCTACTGCATATACATCTAGGATTACCTATAGTTATCTACCTTAATAGATGCCTAGAGCCTTGCTCAAATTATTATTAGTTCATTTAATTCCAAACTGATATTATTATCATTTAAATTTATTCAAATTTTAAAAGAGCGAGAGAGAGAGAGGAAGAGAGAGAGAGAGAGAGAGAGGGAGAGAGGAAGGGTGAGGGGGAGGGAGGGAGAGAAAGAGAGGCAGGAATAAGACGAAATGAAGTTGGAATGTCTTAATAATGATTTCATCAGAGGGGTATGAAAACTTGCAAATGAAGCAAACTGGAATGAAGAGGATTATGGATTAATAGGAGTGAAAACATTGAGTAAGAAATTGTATCCTCTTCTCAATACAATCATACCTGAAATTTCTCAGCTCGAACAACAGAAGGACGTATTGAACACAGAACATTTCTTAAGGTTCAATTACACTGAGGCATATTGCACTGAAGCAAACTGAAGCATGATCCAAAACCAGCTAACTAGGCTGCCCCATGTTGTCTTGGAGCATGGTTCAGTACCAGGTAGGCCTGACAGGTACACCTGATCAGGTCCACCTGTCAGGTCTACCTGATGAGCACACACTATCAGGTAGGGCTGCCAATATGTATTGGGAAAGGGTTTAGTATACAGGGAGAAAACAGCTCAGAAATCTGGAGAATTTGACAATAGTTAGTTTGCCAAAAATAGAGAAAGTTAAATACTTGTCCAGAAAAACCATAAACACCAGAAACCAGGGCAAACAAAACCAAAAACAAAATGGAACAAACTACGGATAATACAAGGGGGACCAGAAGTCTTATTAGGCCCAAACCCAAAGTCTAATAGGGAAAATTAATGTTTATAGGAAAATTTCTTTTGCACTTCATGTCTTAATATCTTTATGTAGGTAGTAGGTACCAACAATAGTCGAGTTGAAACTTTTGATTATCTGTTAACTCTATTTTCCCCCCTCTGTTTTCTACTGCTGTTCTGATTCGTTCAACTTCGTCGGTACTTTCCTTTATTTTAGAACACATCAATTCAAATCCACCCAGTATCAAAATGTTAGGGGTAGGAGCATAAGTAGTAATCTGTTTCAGAAAGAACACCAATTGTTACTAATTGATGTGCCGTTTTGTATGTGTAGTGTGTACTCGTATGTTATCTGTCCCCTGAGATAGTTTTCGTGCTTATGCATAGGAAAACCAGGCCTCAAAAGAAATAGACCGTAAGGGATGTTTACCATTGTTGAGTCATAAGGTGTATTTTCCTTTCGAGAAACTGACCACTGGAAAATCGACCACTGCTCCAGGGCAAACTGAATGGCGGTCATTTATAGCCTAATATACTACCCTAAGCATACCTACATCTAAGGTAATTGCAGGGCCTTCTGATTCGAGTCGTTTCAGCATTTTCTGAAAACTTCAGAATAGCGAGAACACTGGTGAGTTTCGAATTTCAAAAAAGAAACATTTCTGTCTCTCTGAGGAGATTTTTGATTTTCTCTCCCTCCATAGAGCATTTTATCTAAGCTCCATCCCTTTCTCCATCTCTCTCTTTGTCTCGTTTTGTTCGTATTTCCTTCCTTGTTTGCCTTTTCTGATCCGTTGCTTCCTCGGAATTCTAGGAGCGAGTGGGGAGCATTGCGACTTTGAGCCACTCCCAACATTTATGTTGTCTTGGGTGTATAGCTGAATAGGCTAACGGTCTGCAATTGTGTAGCACAGTTTTGTAGTTCTAAAGGCACAAGGGACTTTTTCTTTTTAAGCCTATAAAGGTCCTCAAAGCTGAACTTTTTCAACCACCAAAACAGGTTGCATTTGATTTGGGCAAATTGGCAACGTACGGGTATTTAAGAGACCTTTTTCTAGCGGATGTCTGGAGGAATAGAATTATTTTCAAATGGTCGAATTAGTCGAATATAGGAATCTATTGTGTTTGGGCTCAATCACATTGTGCTCTTTGATTCCATATTGCTCTTGCAATTCTATTTCCTTCATCTGCATAAGCATTGTGTAAGCATTTCGACCGTTCTCCTTCTGATCTCCATTATTATCACCCATTGCTTTCTCTCTCTCACACACATCTCTCTCGCCCAGTTTATTTTGCAAGATAATAGCGTCATTTAGCTGATAACAACCCCTTCCCCCTCTCTTTCCTTTCCTCCCCCTCCCTTTTCTCTCGAGATAAATATACATCTACATATTGATTACGGCTATTTTCTGTTACGTACCGTCCCCAAAGTGATACCCCCCTGTACGATATTTCTTATCCCTTGTCCTATTTCTTATCCCTTGTCCTATTTCTTACCCCTTGTCCTATTTCTTACCCCCCATCCTATTCTTTCCCCTTTATCCCAAGTTGTACCCTATGTCCTCTGTTTCTTTAAAATGTTACTTCATACGATACTTAGGTCCCGATCATAATATTTTCAGATATTTCGTAGATCCCTTTAAAGTCTTTTTCTACATATTGATTACGGCTATTTTCTGTTACGTACCGTCCCCAAAGTGATACCCCCCTGTACGATATTTCTTATCCCTTGTCCTATTTTTTACCCCCCATCCTATTCTTTCCCCTTTATCCCAAGTTGTACCCTATGTCCTCTGTTTCTTTAAAATGTTACTTCATACGATACTTAGGTCCCGATCATAATATTTTCAGATATTTCGTAGATCCCTTTAAAGTCTTTTTATCTTTTTCGCCTCGTTTTTTGCTATCCCATCCTTATTTTCACATTTTGGGTGTCTGTTCTTTCTACATTGTCTTCCCCATATTCTTCGTTATCCTGTGCTTGTCATTCCAGGAGTAGGAAAGATGTTTTATCTGTATATGAAGGTGTTTTGATTTGTATTTTTTTATCAGTTAGGTAGATAGAAAGGTACATGGTTGGGTAGGTACGTAGGTAGACACTTGCTTTCAAATTTTCCAAAGTTCAAAATTTCCCCAAAAAAAATAGCATAATGAATTTTGAATATATCCCTTGTCCTATTTTTTACCCCCCATCCTATTCTTTCCCCTTTATCCCAAGTTGTACCCTATGTCCTCTGTTTCTTTAAAATGTTGCTTCATACGATACTTAGGTCCCGATCATATTTTCAGATATTTCGTAGATCCCCTTTTTCTCTTAAAGTCTTTTTCTTCTTCATCTTTTTCCCCTCGTTGTTCGTTATACCACCATCCTTGTGTTCTCATTTTGGGTTTCTGTTCTTTCTCCTTCTACATTTTCTTTCCCTTATTCATCATCCTGTCCTTATATTCTCATTCGAGGTTTGGATGTCTATTTATCCTTCGGAAAAATAGAAAAAAAAAATAGCATAATGAATTTTGAATAATCCCGTTTTTTGAAACAGTAATCTCGCTTTTGTCAAGAATTAATCTTTCAAAACTCCTCCCTTTCTCTCTCTCTCTCTCCCTTACTTTCTCTTCTCTCTCTAAATTATGATTACCCTGAAACATGGAAATAGTCTTATTTTTCCACCATTACATCAGACATTGGGTTTGTTACTTTCATTTTTCTCCATTTCTATTTATTGTCTATGTTTTTCCCACTCCTCATGGGGAAGCCTTGGTTTATGATTATTATGTGTAGCCTTTTCTCCCCACTGAAAGTATTTTGTATTCGGGAATTATGAAGCCTTCCCAAAACACTCTCCCTTCCTTTGGTGGAAAAAAAGCGCTCTCTCTTTTTCCCTTCTCCGGCTTTCTCTCTCTCTCTCTCTCTTCCTCTCTCTCTCTTTCTCTAGTTCTCTTTCTCTCCCTCTCTCTCTCTTTCTTTCTCTCTTTCTCTCTCTCTCTCTCCTTCTCTCTCTCTAGTTCTCTTTTTTCTCTCTCTCTCTTCTCTTTTCTCTTTCCCTTTCTCTTTAGCTTTCGCGTTGTTCTTTTCTTTGGTATTTTCCTATTTGATTGAAAAGAACCCCCTTTCTATTCGCCCCTGTTGAGAGTTCCTAACTGAGTAACGTCTAAAGAGACGGTTGATTACATTGAACCTGACAATAGAAAACATAATTAGACAAATGGAAGGATTAAGGCCCGGACATTAGAAAACAAAACGAGAAATCCGTTTGAATTCTAATGGGGCTTGTAAAACGGGAAAACGTCTTTTTTCTTATGTTCCTCCTCCTCCTCTTCCTCTCCTCCTCCTTCTGCTTCTTCTTCTTCTTCTTTCTCCCCTTCTTCTTCTTCTTCTTCTTCTTTTTTTCTCCTTGTCTTAGAGTTTTCAAGTGTTTCTCTTCTGTTTTCGAGTAATTAACATGTTAAGAAGATTCCTATCGTTGATTGGAATAATTCGGATGTTCTGATGAGTTCTTTGCCAGATGAAATTAGCGCTGAATTTCTTTTCTTAATTCTCCTCTTTTTTTCCCAAAGAATTGTTTAGAAATTAGAACTGATGGCCCAATTCTATGGGAGGAAGGAAATACACAGTACCATTTTAGGGGAGAACTACCCAAGAATCCCTTTTTCCTTGTCTTAGAGTTTTCAAGTGTTTCTCCTTCTATTTTCGAGTAATTAACATGTTAAGAAGATTCCTATCGTTGATTGGAATAATTCGGATGTTCTGATGAGTTCTTTTCCAGATGAAATTAGCGCTGAATTTCTTTTCTTAAGTCTCCTCTTTTTTCCAAAGAATTGATTAGAAATTAGAACTGATGGCCAAATTCTATGAGAGGAAGCAAATGCACAGTACCATTTTGGGGGAGAACTACCCAAGAATCCCTTTCAGTTCTACGTTATTTTCTCCCTATACAAAACCTACCTTAGAGGTATAGGATAGGGCATGTTTACACAGAAAAAAGCAAAAGATAAATTAAGGAGCGCGGTAGCGCTCCGCCCCGCCAAGTCAAGAAAGTTGAAATTACAGTCACTATTCTTATTCTTTAAAAGCGGAGTGAGCCCTTTGAAGAACTGCCAGCTAGCTAGGCTGGTTAGGGTTATCTGTTCACCTCCCTGTTTATAGTCCCACATCAGCTAGACACTAGTCTATTCTCTGTTTAACGTCTATAGCCTGTGTTTGTATGTACCTATCTAATAGTTATTATAAATTTTAATATTTTACTAATAATTCTACTCACCCAAATAATGAAAATTTCAAAGGAGGATCCATTCTGTCCTTTAAAGTTTTGCTGAACCCAATTTTTCCTTTCTCGCTTCCTCCAGACTCTTCCTCCTCCTCCGTTTCCTTCTCTCCTCTCCCCATGCATCTTATTTAACTTTTCTAATATCCCTAACCCTATTGAATTTCCACTTGACTATAATTCTACGTTATTTTCTCCCTATACAAAACCTACCTTAGAGGTATAGGATAGGGCATGTTTACACAGAAAAAAGCAAAAGATAAATTGAAATTACAGTCACTATTCTTATTCTTTAAAAGCGGAGTGAGCCCTTTTAAAATCTGCAGCAAGCTAGGCTGGTAAAGGTTAGCTGTTCACCTCCCTGTTTATAGTCCCACATCAGCTAGACACTAGTCTATTCTCTGTTTAACGTCTATAGCCTGTGTTTGTATGTACCTATCTAATAGTTATTATAAATTTTATTATTTTACTAATAATTCTACTCACCTTAGTTTGGTCAAACACACAGAACTAGGGCAAGGCATTTGAAATCTAGCACAAGTAGAAGAAACTACAGAGAGAGAGAGAAAAATGGCAACACATAGAACCTATCCTTCGTACCTTTATGAATCCTAATGCCCTTTTTACATTTACCTACAAAAAACAAGAAGAAGGAGGAGAAGAAAAAAGAAGACGAAGAAAAAGAAAGAAAAAAAAAGACGAAAAAAATATGAGTATGAATTCAATAGAGAAGGTCAGCACTAATAGTTATTATAAATTTTAATATTTTACTAATAATAATTCTACTCACCTTAGTTTGGTCAAACACACAGAACTAGGGCAAGGCATTTGAAATCTAGCACAAGTAGAAGAGACTACAGAGAGAGAGAAAAAAATGGCAACACATAGAACCTATCCTTTGTAGCTTTATGAATCCTAATGACCTTTTTACATTCACCTACAAAAAAGAAGAAGAAGGAGGAGAAGAAAAAAGAAGACGAAGAAAAAGAAAGAAAAAAAAGATGAAAAAAATATGAGTATGAATTCAATAGAGAAGGTCAGCTACTCACCTTTGGTCAAACACACAGAACTAGGGCAAGGCATTTGAAATCTAGCACAAGTAGAAGAAACTACAGAGAGAGAGAGAAAAAAATGGCAACACATAGAACCTATCCTTTGTACCTTTATGAATCCTAATGCCCTTTTTACATTTACCTACAAAAAAGAAGAAGAAAAAAGAAGACGAAGAAAAAGAAAGAAAAAAAAGACGAAAAAAATATGAGTATGAATTCAATAGAGAAGGTCAGCAAAAAAAAGCACACTGCATTGTTCCTGGACAAAAGTTCTTCTGGAATTCCCTAGGGAACAATAAACTATGCAAAAGGTCTAACACTGGACGACAAAAGTTCTTCTGGAATTCCCTAGGGAACAATAAACTATGCAAAAGGTCTAACACTGGACTCTGGACTTCTGGACTAGTTGTTATGAGAATAGTGTGAATTTCAATATTTTGGGTTACATAATACCTAACTTTGTGTTAAAGTTTCAGCACAAAAGTGCTTGTTCATGCTCGTAAAAAGGGGGAAAAAAAAGCTTGCCAGCGCTAGGCTGCGGGTTTGATTAACGCCTAGGGCAGATTTGATCCAGAACGGATAATGTTCGTTCTCGGAACGGCTGGCTTTCTTCTGTCCTTTCTTCCTTCGTTTTCGGGACGATAAGACCTTAGCAGTTATAGTTCCCTCTACCAAACCTAAAAAAAAACCCCAGGAAAATGAGAATTTTACATCGCGGTCCTGAATCATTTCTACATTCCGTGGTATTAGACGTGGAGGAGGGGGGAATTCTGCATGACTTCTACGAGTACATACAGTCAGGGACAATTTACATTTTCAAATTGACAATAATAATCAGGGAGAATTTTTAAATTTAATAAAAAACTAGAGCTCGCTTATTGTTTCTGCTTGAGAAAATAATATCGTGAAATTCCCGTGCATATTTTCATAAAGTTGCAATTTCCAACAGGAATATGAACTGAAATAAAATAATAACAGAACTATTAAGGAGCGCGGTAGCGCTCCGCCCCGCCAAGTCAAGAAAGTTTGACCGTTTATTATAGGTACATAATTTAATAAGGTTTCGAGTCTCATTATTTTCTAATTTGTAGCGGGGATAATGAATTAAGAGGAATTTGCTAAGCGGGTAGTAAGCGATAATATCGTGAAATTCCCGTGCATATTTTCATAAAGTTGCAATTTCCAACAGGAATATGAACTGAAATAAAATAATAACAGAACTATATATCTACATAATTTAATAAGGTTTCGAGTCTTATTATTTTCTAATTTGTAGCGGGGATAATGAATTAAGAGGAATTTGCTTACAGGTAAGCGGGTCATAGATTTGACAGGGAAATTTTAAGGGCTCTTGAACTATAAATAAGAGAGAAACCCAGTGATAGAAATAAAATTATTGAAGAGTAAGTACATATATCCTATTTTTTACCCCCCATCCTATTCTTTCCCCTTTATCCCAAGTTGTACCCTATGTCCTCTGTTTCTTTAAAATGTTACTTCATACGGTACTTTGGTCCCGATCATATTTTCAGATATTTCGTAGATCCCTTTAAAGTCTTTTTCTTCTTCATCTTTTTCGCCTCGTTTTTTGCTATCCCATCCTTATTTTCACATTTTGGGTGTCTGTTCTTTCTACATTGTCTTCCCCATATTCTTCGTTATCCTGTGCTTGTCATTCCAGGAGTAGGAAAGATGTTTTATCTGTATGAAGGTGTTTTGATTTGTATTTTTTTATCAGTTAGGTAGGTAGAAAGGTACATAGTTGGGTAGGTACGTAGGTAGACACTTGTTTCCAAATTTTCCAATGTTCAAAATTTCCCCAAAAAATAGCATAATGAATTTTGAATAATCCCTTTTTTTAAACAGTAATCCCGCTTTTGTCAAGAATTAATCTCAGGTAAGCGGGTCATAGATTTAACAGGGAAATTTTAAGGGCTCTTGAAGTAGGTATCTATAAATAAGAGAGAAACCCAGTGATAGAAGTAAAATAATTGAAGAGTAAGTACATAATTATACTTACATCTTAGGTAGGTAGTACACTCAAGGTAATTTATTACAACGTGCATGGCGCATTGCATAATCAAACTAGTAATACGGCGTTCATACAAATTGACATCACATTCAATGTACATAGGTATGACTTACTGACTTGGAATAAAGGTTCCCTGGAATTTTCAAAAATTAATCCTGCTGCAGAGCACCAAGTATGCAGGGTTGCCAAATATTACCTACCTAAGTACCTACTGCATATATATCTAGGATTACCTATAGTTATCTAACTTAATAGATGCCTAGAGCCTAGCTCAAATTATTATTACTTCATTTAATTCCAAACTGATATTATTATCATTTAAATTTATTCAAATCTTAAAAGAGCGAGAGAGAGAGGAAGAGAGAGGGGAGAGAGAAAGAGAGAGAGGGAGAGAGGAAGGGTGAGGGGGAGGGAGGGGGAGAAAGAGAGGCAGGAATACAAGGTAATTTATTACAACGTGCATGGCGCATTGCATAATCAAACTAGTAATACGGCGTTCATACAAATTGACATCACATTCAATGTAGGTATGACTTACTGACTTGGGATAAAGGTTCCCTGGAATTTTCAAAAATTAATCCTGTTGCAGAGCACCAAGTATGCAGGGTTGCCAAATATTACCTACCTAAGTACCTACTGCATACATATCTAAGATTACCTATAGTTATCTAACTTAATAGATGCCTAGAGCCTAGCTCAAATTATTATTACTTCATTTAATTCCAAACTGATATTATAATCATTTAAATTTATTCAAATCTTGAGAGAGCGAGAGAGAGGGGGAGAGAGAAAGAGAGAGAGGGGGGGGAGAGAGAATGAGGGGGAGGGAGGGAGAGAAAGAAAGGCAGGAATTAGACGAAATGAAGTTGGAATGTCTTAATAATGATTTCATCAGAGGGGTATGAAAATCTTGCAAATGAAGCAAACTGGAATGAAGAGGATTATGGATTATTAGGAGTGAAAACATTGAGTAAGAAATTGTATCCTCTTCTCAATACAATCATACCTGAAATTTCTCAGCTCGAACAACAGAAGGACGTTTTGAACACAGAACATTTCTTGAACACAGAACATTTCTTAAGGTTCAATTACACTGAGGCAACATGTTTCATATTGCGCTGAAGCAAAGTGAAGCATGATCCAAAACCAGCTAACTAGGCTGCCACATGTTGTCTTGGAGCATGGTTCAGTATCAGGTAGGCCTGACAGGTAGGTACACCTGATCAGGTCCAGCTGATGAGCACATCACACTATCAGGTGGGGCTGCCAATATGTATTGGGAAAGGGTTTAGTATACAGGGAGAAAACAGCTCAGAAATCTGGAGAATTTGACAATAGTTAGTTTGCCGAAAATACTTGTCCAGAAAAACCATAAACACCAGAAACCAGGGCAAACAAAACCAAAAACAAAATGGAACGAACTACGGATAATACAAGGGGGGCCAGAAGTCTTATTAGGCCCAAACCCAAAGTCTAAAAGGGAAAAGGTTTAAAGGAAAATTTCTTTTGCACTTCATGTCTTAATATCTTTAGGGCTGCCAATATGTATTGGGAAAGGGTTTAGTATACAGGGAGAAAACAGCTCAGAAATCTGGAGAATTTGACAATAGTTAGTTTGTCGAAAATACTTGTCCAGAAAAACCATAAACACCAGAAACCAGGGCAAACAAAACCAAAAACAAAATGCAACAAACTACGGATAATACAAGGGGGGCCAGAAGTCTTATTAGGCCCAAACCCAAAGTCTAAAAGGGAAAATGTTTACAGGAAAATTTCTTTTGCACTTCATGTCTTAATATCTTTAGGTAGGTACCAATAATAGTCGAGTTGAAACTTTTGATTATCTGTTAACTCTATTTTCCCCCCCTCTGTTTTCTACTGCTGTTCTGATTCGTTCAATTTCGTCCGTACTTTCCTTTATTTTAGAACACTTCAATTCAAATCCACCCAGTATAGTTCTGATGCAAAAGTTTGACCAGCTTAATATTCCATCAACGAAAAGGAGATGGAACACGTGTGATGAGCACACTCAGGTAGACCTGACAGGCGAACCTGATCAGGTGTACCTTTCAGGTCTACCTGATAGTGAGTGGCTGGGATTAGTACCATTGACATCTAATATACATATACCCTAAGACACGTGTGATGAGCACACTCAGGTAGACCTGACAGGCGAACCTGATCAGGTGTACCTTTCAGGTCTACCTGATAGTGAGTGGCTGGGCTTAGTACCATTGACATCTAATATACCCTAAGCAGTGTACTAGCGCCTTTTAGTTTAGCGAACATTTCCGCTTGTTTTTCAATGAAGGAAAGAGCTCCGTCGATTTCCATTGAAGAAGATTAGGAAGCTTTTAGTCCGCTGGTAAGAGCTTTCTTTTATATGTTTTTGTCAAAGCGAATAGTAGTTAGCATCAGAACCCGGGCAGGATCGTAAAAAGCTGACGAGGAGCTGCTGTGGAATGTGGAAAATGTCACTTCTATTTTCTCGCTGATTAGATTGAATAGAAGAAAATGGAGAAAGACGAAAGAAATAAGGAATAATAGCCGATGGTTTTTTTAATCCACAACTCCCCCTGTTTTTCCTTAGCGAATTTTTGTTCTAACAGTTGAATGTAGGAGGCGTGGTAGTGATGATGTATTATAGGTAAGTCCAAATCTTGGAAGTTTTTTAACCTCAAAGGAAATTGGAAGCTGTGTTATTCATAATCTTGAGGGGAAAACCCCCCTTTTGTCTTCTAGGTCTAGGTACCTATTTATTCTACTTTTTCCCGTCGTTCATTTGTGGAAATGTCAAAACCACTTCATCTTAGTTATATATTACGAGGAGCTGCTGTGGAATGTGGAAAATGTCACTTCTATTTTCTCGCTGATTAGATTGAATAGAAGAAAATGGAGAAAGACGAAAGAGATAAGGAATAATAGCCGATGGTTTTTTTAATCCACAATTCCCCCTGTTTTTTCCTAGCGAATTTTTGTTCTAACAGTTGAATGTAGGAGGCGTGGTAATGATGATATATTATAGGTAAGTCCAAATCTTGGAAGTTTTTTAACCTCAAAGGAAATTGGAAGCTGTGTTATTCATAATCTTGAGGGGAAAACCCCCCTTTTGTCTTCTAGGTCTAGGTACCTATTTATTCTACTTTTTCCCGTCGCTCATTTGTGGAAATGTCAAAACCACTTCATCTTAGTTATATAGCTCTGGATCTTCTGTACTCAACATGTTCATCCTATCACCCTGTATTCCCTTAGTGCTCAATATTACTATTCAATATTTGCTCATCATTTTGCTGACTCGAACAAAAAGTTCTACTCGTCGGCTCTCAGCATCTTTTTCAGATAAAAAAATCTCTTTCTCTAATCTAGCTAGTCTTAAAATTCATTTTCGCTTAGTTCAGAAATTTTGACCGAATATTAAAAATATGGTTTCGGTTTCAAAGAGAAAATTGTTCACCTCTTTCTCCTCCCCCTCCTATTCTTTCTTCTCCTCCTCCTTCTTCTTCTCCTCCTCCTCTTCTCCTTCTTCTCCTCCTCCTTCTTCTTCTTCTTCTTCCTTCTCCTCCTCCTCTTCTTCTTCCTTCTCCTCCTCCTCCTCTTCCTCTTCCTTCTTATTACTATTCAATATTTGCTCATCATTTTGCTGACTCGAACAAAAAGTTCTACTCGTCGGCTCTCAGCATCTTTTTCAGATAAAAAAAAATCTCTTTCTCTAATCTAGCTAGTCTTAAAATTCATTTTCGCTTAGTTCAGAAATTTTGACCGAATATTAAAAATATGGTTTCGGTTTCAAAGAGAAAATTGTCCACCTCTTTCTCCTCCCCCTCCTATTCTTTCTTCTCCTCCTCCTCCTTCTTCTTCTTCTCCTCCTCCTCCTCCTCCTCCTTCTTCTTCTCCTTCTTCTTCTTCTTCTTCTTCTTCTTCTTCTTCTTCTTCTTCTTCTTCTTCTTCTTCTTCTTCTCCTCGTCCTCCTCCTCTTCCTCTCCTCCTTCTTCTTCTTCTTCCTTCTCCTCCTCCTCCTCCTCCTTTTTATTCTTCTTCACGATGGAAAAATAAAGGAGATTCGGTAGCTCGGTATCCTTTTTGTTTAAACTTGATAATATAGTATTCTGTTTCATGCCCCTGTTATCCCGTGTTTGGGGATAACACATTAATCCGTTCTTCGGTGGCGTAGTTACTGAAAATGGCCTTACATAAAGGCCACTTTGAGGCTTAGGTGTAGGGGCATACAGGCGTAAAGGGTGGGTTAAGTTTACACGAATCTACTGAAAATGTTAGGTCCTCCCAATTGCCTTGCGGAAAAGGATATATCCTCGTTATAACTAACTTATACACTTATCAATAGGTACCTCTTGTTACTGAAAATGGCCTTACATAAAGGCCACTTTGAGGCTTAGGTGTAGGGGCATACAGGCGTAAAGGGTGGGTTGAGCTTACACGAACTGCGTAAAGGGTGGGTTGAGCTTACACGAACTGCGTAAAGGGTGGGTTGAGCTTACTGAAAATGTTAGGTCCTCCCAATTGCCTTGCGGAAAAGGATATATCCTCGTTATAACTTATAACTAACTTATACACTTATCAATAGGTAATTAGGTACCTCTCGTTTCGAATTTCAAAAAAGAAACATTTCTGTCTCTCTGAGGAGATTTTTGATTTTCTCTCCCTCCATAGAGCATTTTATCTAAGCTCCATCCCTTTCTCCATCTCTCTCTTTGTCTCGTTTTGTTCGTATTTCCTTTCTTGTTTGCCTTTTCTGATCCGTTGCTTCCTCGGAATTCTAGCAGCGAGTGGGGACCATTGCGACTTTGAGCCACTCCCAACATTTATGTTGTCTTGGCAGCACTAGTTTGTTCAAAATTTCAAGTTTAGGTACCCTTAAATGTAGGTATTTATTTAGAGCTGTATTCTCTGTACAAAGCAACAACACTAGGTATTTATTTAGAGCTGTATTCTCTGTACAAAGCAACAACCCTTACCAACACTTTAGAAAATTACATTTTATCCTCTGTAAGGTTACCTATTCGTTATTGTGAGTGTCTTCTACAAAGTTAACAAAGTCTTGAAGTTTTCTTGTACCCTACATTTTATCCTCTGTAAGGTTACCTATTCGTTATTGTGAGTGTCTTCTACAAAGTTAACAAAGTCTTGAAGTTTTCTTGTACCCTACACCACTGTTGGTCACAAATAATTATAAATTATACAGGCTCATCACTTTTGTGTACGGGTTTTAAGTGTTTTCACAAATAATGAAAATTTCAAAGGAGGATCCATTCTGTCCTTTAAAGTTTTGCTGAACCCAATGTTTCCTTTCTCGCTTCCTCCAGACTCCTCCTCCTCCGTTTCCTTCTCCCCTCTCCCCATGCATCTTGGTTAACTTTTCTAATATCCCTAACCCTATTGAATTTCCACTTGACTATAGCAAATAATGAAAATTTCAAAGGAGGATCCATTCTGTCCTTTAAAGTTTTGCTGAACCCAATTTTTCCTTTCTCGCTTCCTCCAGACTCCTCCTCCTCCGTGTCCTTCTCCCCTCTCCCCATGCATCTTGTTTAACTTTTCTAATATCCCTAACCCTATTGAATTTCCACTTGACTATAGTACTACGTTATTTCCTCCCTATACAAAACCTACCTTAGAGGTATAGGATAGGGCATGTTTACACAGAAAAAAGCAAAAGATAAATTGAAATTACAGTCACTGTTCTTATTCTTTAAAAGCGGAGTGAGCCCTTTTAAAATCTGCAGCAAGCTAGGCTGGTTAAGGTTAGCTGTTCACCTCCCTGTTTAGTGTTTATATTCCCACAGCTAGACACTAGTATATTCTCTGTTTAACGTGACAAAAGTTCTTCTGGAATTCCCTAGGGAACAATAAACTATGCAAAAGGTCTAACACTGGACTCTGGACTCAGCATGGTAGGTAAACATTGGATTTTAGGATTATTGAGATATTGGGAAAATCCTACAATGCTGCAGTGAGTACCAAAGTTGTGACATGATAATACAAAGAAACTGCATTTACATTTTACTTAATCATCACATGTCACATGAACCTAAATATAAATTTAATAATGTTCATAATGACTGTCGTCGATTCCCATTGAAGAAGATTAGGAAGCTTTTAGTCCGCTGGTAAGAGCTTTCTTTTATATGTTTTTGTCAAAGCGAATAGTAGTCAACATCAGAACCCCGGCAGGACCGTAAAAAGCTGACGAGGAGCTGCTGTGGAATGTGGAAAATGTCACTTCTATTTTCTCGCTGATTAGATTGAATAGAAGAAAATGGAGAAAGACGAAAGAAATAAGGAATAATAGCCGATGGTTTTTTTAATCCACAATTCCCCCTGTTTTTCCTTAACGAATTTTTGTTCTAACAGTTGAATGTAGGAGGCGTGGTAGTGATGATGTATTATAGAATTATAGGTAAGTCCAAATCTTGGAAGTTTTTTAACCTCAAAGGACATTGGAAGCTGCGTATTGGAGCGAGAGAAGGAGAGGGATAAAACGGCTAGAAAAATCCATTTAAAATATTTTTGCTAAATACAGGGCTTCTTAGGACCTAGTTACTCCCTCTATCTTCCTTTTCCCTCACCCTGTATGTTTCTCTCTAAATTGACTTGTACCTACATAATTGTTTCTAATTTGTTATTTATTGTCTTCCTCATTAATTTGAGGGGTAGCCTGACACTGACAATGAAGCTCAATAATCTCGACTATGGTTTGTAACTGGACGGGTGACTATATCGGTCATAATTTACAATATTGCTTACCTTAGAACCACATTCACTACACGACCATGGGACTGTACTGACTATAGCAATCCGCCCCGGGCGGATAATTTGTTATTTATTGTCTTCCTCATTAATTTGAGGGGTAGCCTGACACTGACAATGAAGCTCAATAATCTCGACCATGGTTTGCATCTGGACGGGTGACTATTTCGGTCATAATTTACAATATTGCTTACCTACACGACCATGGGACTATACTGACTATAGCAATCCGCCCCGGGCGGGAATCGAACCCGTGGCATAGCGCTTACAAGGCAGACGCGCTACCAACCAAGCTAACAAGGCTGGCTGCAGTATTTTCTTTTCGGAAACGGAAATGATTCCGATGACGCGCTATCTTGGATTTCCTATAGTTTAGTACAGGCAGCACCACGCCAAAAGAGTGGAAACCAGCTTCATAAGAGGGGAAAGGATTTTTTTTTTTGAGGTTTGACAGAGGGAACTGTAACTGCTACGGTCTTATCGTCCTGAAATCGAAGAGAGAAGGAAGACAGGATAGGAGAAAGCCAGCCGTTCCGAGAACGAACATTATCCCATCAGGATAAAATCCGCCCCGGGCAGGAATCAAACCCGCGGCTTAGCGCTTACAAGGCAAACGCACTACCAACTAAGCTAACTAGGCTGGCAGAGGGGAAAGGAAATTAAGACTAACTAGTCTGTAGGTACATCTGAAAATCTTAGTACCTAATTCTAAGTCCCTTTTGTGACAGGTGTAAAGTCCGTTTGCAACGCGAAGAGAAAACGTCCCTGAGGGAAATTCTTGCGCTTCTGCAAAGCAAAAAGCTAACGTCGAAATAGTAACACGTGATATGTAACGTCGAAATAGTAACACGTGATATGAGAGAGGGAAAGGAGTAAGGAGGAATAAGGGAAATAGGGAGGGGGAATCATCTAGCTATACATTTTGCCTGTCAATATCCCACGGGAAATTCCAAATGCTTTTAGGCTTTGCATGGAACATATAAATGTATGTATCATAAATATACCTACTTATAATAATACTTGAACATCATGTTCCCTGTGTTCTTCCTTATTTCCTTTTGTCTCTTTAGATTTATATTGTTCTTAAAATTTATTCTTATTGATTTATGTTTTTCCCTGGGAAAACAATTTTTTTCCGTTTTTCCTTTTGAAGTATTTCGTTTTTTTTTTTTCTTTTTTTTTTTCGACGGAATCAAAAGCTTTTCACGCGTCTAGCAAGTGTGTTTTCCTCGGCTTAGTAGTCTTGTACCTACCTATAGGCTATAGGTTGATAGAATGCCTTTTACTAGTAGAGAGTTCAGTGAACTATGTAAGTGAGACAGTAAGGAGGCCTCTACGGTACATGCCTACCATCGTTCAACATTGAATCTGCCTAGTTTCAGAGGCATTAAAACTTAAAGCTGTCTTAATCCCTCCATCTCCTCTCTTTCCCCTCTCCCGATTTCCCTCTTAATCTCTAAGTTGGTCATCCCTCCCTTTTCAACTTTCTCCACCGTTCGCTAAAATTCCCTCTTCCTTCATCACCTCAGTCTCACTTTCCCTTTATTTCGTCTCTCTCCCCCTCCCCTTCTCCCTCTTAATCTCTAAGTTGGTCATCCCTTCCTTTTCAACTTTCTTCTCCGTTCCCCCATTTCTCTTCCTACCTCCTCTCGCTTCCTCCTCTTCCTCCATCTTCGCTACCACTATTTCCTTTGAGCCTCCCTCTTTCTCCTTCTCCTTCTTGTACCGAATTCCAATATCCTTCACAACTAATATATCGCCCTCTCTCTCCCCTTCCCTCTTCCAGATTTCATTGGAAACTTTGTACTTTTGTTTTCTCTCTTCCTCTATCTTACTCTCTTTCCTCTTACTTCCTCTCTCCTTTTCTCTATTTCTTACTCTCTTCTCTCTCCCTCCTGAATACTTTCTTTTTCGACGGAATCAAAAGCTTTTCACGCGTCTAGCAAGTGTGTTTTCCTCGGCTTAGTAGTCTTGTACCTACCTATAGGCTATAGGGTGATAGAATGCCTTTTACTAGTAGAGAGTTCAGTGAACTATGGAAGTGAGACAGTAAGGAGGAAAGGAGGCCTCTACGGTACATAGATACCTACCATCGTTCAACATTGAATCTGCTGTTTCAGAGGCATTAAAACTTAAAGCTGGGAACCCAGATTCGCATTTTCCTTTCGCAATTTCTCCTCTCCTGAAGGTCTTTTCCCCTCTTTTGGTAAGATGGCGCCTGTACAATACCATAGGAAACCCAAAATGGCGCGCCATCAAATCGGGTCCGTTCCCAAAAGGGAAATAAATGCAACACATAATTTGACTGTCGCATTTTAGGTTAAAAGCGTGATCCTGATCATGAAAGTGAATAGGTAGGTACTCTACGCGCACAATAAAGTAAATGGATATCCTACCATTACCATACCTAGTAGGTAACTGTCACAAATACTCTCACGTTTCTCACCTCAGAGACTGAGACCTGAAGGCTCAAAGGGTTAAAGGTGATAAAGGAGATGGATTCAGCTAAGTGAACAAATAGAGAAATATGCTATCGTCTCTCTCTTATCTATCAATCCTATCTATCTCCTTCCTTCCTTCCTCCTCCTCCTTCCTTTCTCTCCCTTCATTTTTCCCTCTACTCTTGCCTCTGGTTCTCCTTCCTCCCTCCTACTTGCTACTTTCTCTCCTTTCATCTTCCCCTCCTCTCTTATCTTTGCATCTCCCTTTTCTCCCTCTCCCCCTTCCATTCTCCCTCTTAATTCCTAGTTGTTATTCCTCCCTTTTCAACTTGCTTCCCCCAAATTTTCCTCCTCTCTCTTCTCCTTCTTTCCACTTTCTCTTAATCCCTCCATCTCCTCTCTTTCCCCTCTCCCGATTTCCCTCTTAATCTCTAAGTTGGTCATCCCTCCCTTTTCAACTTTCTCCTCCGTTCGCTAAAATTCCCTCTTCCTTCTTCAGGAGATGGATTCAGCTAAGTGAACAAATAGAGAAATATGCTATCGTCTCTCTCTTATCTATCAATCCTATCTATCTCCTTCCTTCCTCCTCCTCCTTCCTTTCTCTCCCTTCATTTTTCCCTCTACTCTTGCCTTTGGTTCTCCTTCCTCCCTCCTACTTGCTACTTTCTCTCCTTTCATCTTCCCCTCCTCTCTTGTCTTTGCATCTCCCTTTTCTCCCTCTCCCCCTTCCATTCTCCCTCTTAATTCCTAGTTGTTATTCCTCCCGTTTTCCTCGGCTTAGTAGTCTTGTACCTACCTATAGGCTATAGGTTGATAGAATGCCTTTTACTAGTAGAGAGTTCAGTGAACTATGGAAGTGAGACAGTAAGGAGGCCTCTACGGTACATACCTACCATCGTTCAACATTGAATCTGCTGTTTCAGAGGCATTGAAACTTAAAGCTATTCCTTCTTCACCTCAGTCTCACTTTCCCTTCATTTCGTCTCTCTCCCCCTCCCCTTCTCCCTCTTAATCTCTAAGTTGGTCATCCCTCCCTTTTCAACTTTCTTCTCTCCCTCCATCTCCTCTCTTTCCCCTCTCCCGATTTCCCTCTTAATCTCTAAGTTGGTCATCCCTCCCTTTTCAACTTTCTCCTCCGTTCCCCCCATTTCTCTTCCTACCTGCTCTCCCTTCGTCCTCTTCCTCCATCTTCGCCACCACTATTTCCTTTGAGCCTCCCTCTTTCTCCTCCTCCTTCTTGTACCGAATTCCAATATCCTTCACAACTAATATATCGCCCTCTCTCTCCCCTTCCCTCTTCCAGATTTCATTGGAAACTTTGTACTTTTGTTTCTCTCTTCCTCTATCTTATTCTCTTTCCTCTTACTTCCTCTTTCTTACTTCCTCTCTCCTTTTCTCTATTTCTTACTCTCTTCTCTCTCCCTTTTTCTTTTTCTCTACCCTGGATTATTGTTCCTTAGGCAAGGATATCATATTGTACTATAAAGTTTTCGAATCTCTTCCGTTTACCCGTGTTAAAAGTTCAAGGATGATAATATTATGAAGGCATGCTTTTTTCTGAGAAAACCTACTACACTATTCTGGAAGAGAAATGTTAGGAATTATCGTTTACCTGTTATTTTGAAAGCTAGAAAAATGTACACCAAGGAAAACATAAATTATCTAGGTATTTTCAGTCCCTTTCTATTAAGGTTATTATTAGAGGTAAAGGGATTTTTCAGTCCTCTTCGGGCAGGATAATATCTACAGTACAAAAAGTAATGTTGTGAACCCCCAAAAGTTGTGAAGATGCTCTGTGCTTCACCAAAAATAGTTCATTATTTCATTTGATCTTCGATGTTGAGTTGTGAAGAGGCTCTGTGCTTCACCAAAAATAGTTCATTATTTCATTTGATCTTCGATGTTGAAACCCTTGAAACACGTTAGAAAAGTTTTATTGGAGAATATTTAAAAATGTAGAGAGGTAAAGGGACTTTTCAGTCCTCTTCGGGCAGGATAATATCTACAGTACAAAAGTAATGTTGTGAACCAACAAAAGTTGTGAAGAGGCTCTGTGCTTCACCAAAAATAGTTCATTATTTCATTTGATCTTCGATGTTGTAACCCTTGAAACACGTTAGAAAAGATTTATTGGAGAATATTTAAAAATGTACCTACCTACGCCATCGCTACAGGGATTTTAAAAGTGGTACCCCATTATGAAAATTCTTAAGGAACAGAGCAACAGAGTATATAATGTAGTTTCTTCACATACTCAGGTATAACCCAACTTGTAAAGAATATTATTTCTCACGTACGTTAAGCCAAATTAACTCTCGTACCACGTTCCTGGGAACATAATTACACTTTTCACATACTTACCCCGAAACCCGTTCCACATTACCATAATGGTAGGAAAAACGTGACGTCACACAAGCAGAAAGCTCTATAAATTTTCAACTTCAATACGCTTCGTAAGTGGAGAAATCGCTTTTCTTTGTCATATGAAAATACAATAATGGACTCTCTATAAATTTTCAACTTCAATACGCTTCGTAAGTGGAGAAATCGCTTTTCTTTGTCATATGAAAATACAATAATGGACTCTTTTTTTTCTATCACAAAGGTCTGTAATAATGGGTACTTGTAATACTAATAGCATTTGTATTGGAGCGAGAGAAGGAGAGGGATAAAACGGCTAGAAAAATCCATTTAAAATATTTTTGCTAAATACAGGGCTTCTTAGGACCTAACACCCGAAAGTTAGGTACATTTTAACGCTAAATTATTCAATTATTAATTTATTTTACGAGTTGTAGAAAGGTAGTATCTACCTTGAACCCACCATATCGTGTTTAGTCTTCTTGTACACATTTCTAGTTATTTGCCCTTAATCTCATTTCTCATTTTAATCCAAGGTTTTGTGCTATTTTCCCTAACTTTACCCAAAGGGATTCAAATTTAGCTTTGAAAATTGCTAATTCAATTTGTACATTTTGATTTTCTCTTTTGTGGAAATTTTATTAATATTTTACTTGCGGTGAATGTATCTATCAGTGGTTTGTTAACTCATTAGTGGATTTAATTGTTCTTTTGTTAAGTTCAATGTTGGTGCCGATTGATTCCGTGACTGGCTGTTGCGGGGTCCACTCAGCCTCGTGAGGAAAATGAGTAGCTATGACATATAAATGCGCATAGCGACCGATGCCAGCATGGTATAGGTAAACATTGGATTTTAGGATTATTGAGATATTGGGAAAATCCTACAATACTGCAGTGAGTACCAAAGTTGTGACATAATAATACAAAGAAATTGCATTTACATTTTACTTAATCATCACATGTCACATGGACCTAAATATAAATTTAATAATGTTCATAATGACTGTCAGTAAACCTCTTTATAAAATTTATAACTCACGTGGAAAAAACCTCATCATGTCACCTGAATTCTAAAATTATATACCTTGAAAATAATTTTCTGTCATTTTTAAATCTTTCCTTTCTATGAGTTTCTAGGAAACATAGATATGGAAGAAAGACGAAAATGAGAATTAGAGAGAATGAGGAGAATTAGAGGGAAATAGGAGAATTTCAGAGAAAAGAATACTGTGGGAAGAATCAGAAGAGAAGGATTGGGAGAGAGAAAGAACTTTGGGAGCTCATGAAAACGAGAGGATGAAAAAGAGGAGAGGAAGAAAGAAAAAGGGGGAGAGAAAAAGAAATTATGAGGGAAAGGACCAAAAAGGGGAGGGATAAAGAGTATAGAGGGAATAGCGTTTGATGTCAATGTATGGCTTTTCTTTTCACTAGTACGGATTCTCCAATTATAATATATCACTAAAATTATGAGGGAAAGGACCAAAAAGGGGAGGGATAAAGAGTAGAGAGGGAGTAGCGTTTGATGTCAATGTATGGCTTTTCTTTTCACTAGTACGGATTCTCCAATTATAATGTAGGTATCACTACAGAATAATTGCAATTACAGACCGAATCATTTCCTACTCTTTCTTTCTCTCTCTCTCTCTCCCTCTCTCTCTCTCTCTCTTTCTCTCTCTCTCTCTTTCTCTCTCCCTCTATCTTCCTTTTCCCTCACCCTGTATGTTTCTCTCTAAATTGACTTGTACCTACATAATTGTTTCTAATTTGTTATTTATAATTTCTCCTCTCCTGAAGGTCTTTTCCCCTCTTTTGGTAAGATGGCGCCTGTACAATACCATAGGAAACCCAAAATGGCGCGCCATCGGAATCGGGTCCGTTCCCAAAAGGGAAATAAATGCAACACAACATAATTTGACTGTCGCATTTTAGGTTAAAAGCGTGATCTTGTGCCCTAAATCACCGAAGTATGGAAAAGTATTTACAATTCCATATTTTGACATGATTCGTTCAAATTCAAAATTCTGCTTTTCCATTGGCTATTACACTTGTAAGATACTTTTCCATACTTTGGTGATTTAGGGCACTGATCATGAAAGTGAGTAGGTAGGTACTCTACGCTACGCGCACAATAAAGTAAATGGATATCCTACCATACCTACTGTCACAAATACTCTCACGTTTCTCACCTCACCGTGTAACTGAGACTGAGACTGAGACCTGAAGGCTCAAAGGGTTAAAGGTGATAGGATTTTCCCTTGTGGGTAGGTATGAAGATCTTGATTTGTGGCGGAGATTTGGCTTCATGAAGTATCCTATTTGTATCAATAATCAATAGGATGTGGTAAAATATACGCTGATAGCAACAGGAAAACAAGGAAGGAAGATAGAAAGGGGTAGAGGGGATAAAATGGAAGAGCAGGAAGGCTACGCGCACAATAAAGTAAATGGATATCCTACCATTACCATACCTAGTAGGTAACTGTCACAAATACTCTCACGTTTCTCACCTCACCGTGTAACTGAGACTGAGACTGAGACCTGAAGGCTCAAAGGGTTAAAGGTGATAGGATTTTCCCTTGTGGGTAGGTATGAAGATCTTGATTTGTGGCGGAGATTTGGCTTCATGAAGTACCTATCCTATTTGTATCAATAATCAATAGGATGTGGTAAAATATACGCTGATAGCAACAGGAAAAAAGGAATGAAGATAGAAAAGGGTAGAGGGGATAAAATGGAAGAGCAGGAAAAGGAGAGGGTATAAAGGGATGTAGAAGCAAAGATATGAGAGGAAAGGAGATGGAATGAAGGAGGGAAGATCAGGAAAAGGGTGAATAGAGTTGGAGAGAAGGAGATGGAGGGATTCCTTGTGGGTAGGTATGAAGATCTTGATTTGTGGCGGAGATTTGGCTTCATGAAGTATCCTATTTGTATCAATAATCAATAGGATGTGATAAAATATACGCTGATAGCAACAGGAAAAAAAAGGAAGGAAGATAGAAAGGGGTAGAGGGGATAAAATGGAAGAGCAGGAAGAGGAGAGGGTATAAAGGGATGTAGCAGCAAAGATATGAGAGGAAAGGAGATGGAATGAAGGAGGGAAGATCAGGAAAAGGGTGAATATATAGAGTTGGAGAGAAGGAGATGGAGGGATATCTAAATGAAGAGTTTACTCAACAACTTTGGTAATCAAAAGTTTGTGAGTTTGAATCCCTGATGATAATATTATGAAGGCATGCTTTTTTCTGAGAAAACCTACTACACTATTCTGGAAGAGAAATGTTAGGAATTATCGTTTACCTGGTATTTTGAAAGTAGAAAAATGTACACCAAGGAAAACATAAATTATCTAGGTATTTTCAGTCCCTTTCTATTAGGGTTATTATTAGAGGTAAAGGCAAAGATATGAGAGGAAAGGAGATGGAATGAAGGAGGGAAGATCAGGAAAAGGGTGAATAGAGTTGGAGAGAAGGAGATGGAGGGATATCTAAATGAAGACTTTACTCAACAACTTTGGTAATCAAAAGTTTGTGAGTTTGAATCCCCGTAGATTCATAGAATTTATCCCCAGTCATTTGACACGCCTAATGACCCTAACCACAAAAGTGATGGTACCCCATCCCTTTCAGAAATTGGACCCTGGTACACCCCAATTGCCAAAACTGGCCACCCCTGAAATTTGTCCATCAAAAATACCTGACCATCATCCCTTCTGTAAATGCAGCAATGGGTAATCACTGTATCATTTATCATTAATACCAGTGGCCCAGTGGCAATAGGGTAGATCGGTACCGGTAGGTAGTTAGGTACCATTCTGGTACCGTACCCCATCCCTTTCAGAAATTGGACCCTGGTACACCCCAATTGCCAAAACTGGCCACCCCTGAAATTTGTCCATCAAAAATACCTGCCCATCATCCCTTCTGTAAATGCAGCAATGGGTAAATGGGTAGGTACCACTGTATCATTAATACCAGTATTACCAGTGGCAATAGGGTAGGTCGGTACCGGTAGATAGTTAGGTACCAGTCTGGTACCTACCTACTACCTACCTACCTTCTAGAATTCAGTTTTTCAGTAAACATTTAAGTCGACGTGAAACGTCTATTCCAGTGTCCAGCAGCACCCACCAACCTGGACGTTACCACTCTTTGGACGGACCCAACGGAGGCGGCACGCTTCCTTGACCTGAGGACGGCAGAGGAGGTCGATGTATGATGCTATAATACAACAACTTCTATCCTCCAGCATTTGCCTCAATACCTATATTTGAAGAAGTGGAACAGGAATAAGTAGGGAGAAATTCCTAGATACAGGGAACAAAATCATGATGTCTGGAAGGGAACGGGTAGAGAGAAAAGACTCGAATGGAATTTCAACACAGATTTGATCTTCTCAGACTCAGATGCTTCCTAGTTCTTATTTACAAGAAGAAAAATAATAAAATGTAAACTTTTTTCAAGTAATAATAACAATAATATCTAAGTAATAGTAATAATAATAGTGCGCTGTTCTTTGACACGAAAATTTAATTTTTCTCTCTTCCTCCAAGGTATTTTCTCTATCTTCCGTAGTTGTCTTGTTGTCTCTTACAATATTTTCGTTTCCAGCGTTTTTCTTTTCTTTATACATTCGTGTTGTTTTAATTTTCCGTATTTATCTTTTTTCTTCATTTATTTTCATTCTTTAACTTAACACTGATTTAGGGACGACAAAAGATACTGCAGAACTCAGGATTGACATTAGTGAGTTACACTCATATTTATAGCATCAATACTTGTATCCTCCAGCATTTGTCTCAATTATTTGAAGAAGTGGAACAGGAGTAGGGAGAAATTCCTAGACACAGGGAACAAAATCATGATGTTTGGAAGGGAACGGGTAGAGAGAAAAGACTCGAATGGAATTCCAACACGATTTGATCTTCTCAGACTCAGATGCTTCCTAGTTCTTATTTTTTACAAGAAGAAAAATAATAAAATGTAAACTTTTTTCAAGTAATAATAACAATAATAAGTAAGTAATAGTAATAATAATAGTGCGCTGTTCTTTGACACGAAAATTTAATTTTTCTCTCTTCCTCCAAGGTATTTTCTCTATCTTCCGTAGTTGTCTTGTTGTCTCTTACAATATTTTCGTTTCCAGCGTTTTTCTTTTCTTTATACATTCGTGTTGTTTTAATTTTCCGTATTTATCTTTTTTCTTCATTTATTTTCATTCTTTAACTTTAGGTACATTTTAACGCTAAATTATTCAATTATTAATTTATTTTACGAGTTGTAGAAAGGTAGTATCTACCTTGAACCCACCATATTTAGGAATATACATAGAAATACTCTTTTCGCACAAAAGAATCTGTTGTTCTTCAAATCTATGCTACCCATTCAAACGAATCAAGTGAGTTCTAAGTCTTGAATAATTTACCTATGACTATGGACAATTTGTATGATGGTTTTTGATGGCAAGACTGAGAATCATGATAAAATTTACCAAAAATCTTGAAGACATAGAGGTAAAGAATTTGCTGACTTTTGAACCTCATTATCTGTGTGAAAGCTGTTAAAGTTTCACCTACTCACTATGAAATATTTACCTACATTTGACATCCTGTATATTTTCAAGAGTGCATTTTCAAATATATTCATCTACATACCTACTGTATATTTTCTCTCACACTCACTATGAAATATTTACCTACATTTGACATCCTGTATATTTTCAAGAGTGCATTTTCAAATATATTCATCTACATACCTACTGTACCTATATTTTCTCCTTTTTTTTTACACGGCACATTTTCTGTCCTTTTGCCTTTATATGGATAACACGTTTTCGGTATTAATTTATTGTAGGTACTAAAGGCACTTGGCCCTGTTAGCTCTAAAGTAAACTTGCTTGTAGTCGAGCGAAATGGGAAAGTGCCCGCATGCAGAAGGAGGTATACCTATACTTGTAGGTACCTAAGTTAGCTACCTACCTGCTAAATTCCTGCAAAGGATGGCGATGGTGAGGGTCAGATGGTGTTGAATATTACAAGCGATTGCAGTGATTTCTAGACATTTTCTGGGAAGTCCCTAATATTTTATGACTGGAGAACCTCAATTTGAGTTTAAACATTGTTTAAGTTTATTTGGTGGAACATACAGGACTCAGGAGTAACAACCTAGGTATCCATCTACTTTTCATCAGATAAGCTAGAAAGTATTGAATAGAATCCAATGTGCTATATCTCTTGTAACTTGTAAGTAAGTTTTCTCTCACTTTTTTACACGGCACATTTTCTGTCCTTTTGCCTTTATATGGATAACACGTTTTCGGTATTAATTTATTGTAGGTACTAAAGGCACTTGGCCCTGTTAGCTCTAAAGTAAACTTGCTTGTAGTCGAGCGAAATGGGAAAGTGCCCGCATGCAGAAGGAGGTATACCTATACTTGTAGGTACCTAAGTTAGCTACCTACCTACTAAGTACATACTCTCTCTCTCTCTCTCTCTCTCTCTCTCTCTCTCTTTCTCTCTCTCTCTCTTTCGTAGAAGCTGACATATTGATCTCAAAGTAAGTAATTACTTTAACCTATTAAGATCAAAGCATTGGATGAAATGTAGTTACTGTACCTAGTTATAGCTATCACAAATAATACAAAGGTAGTAATTACATACTAGGTGCTAGCTAGACATAGACAACTTGACCTAACACTTGCATATCTCTGTAAGGTCGGCCTTACCAATCTCAGTTCACATGGGTTTGAGTGTTATTATGAGTTTAGCGCCAAGAAAATCTTAGTTGGAGCTGAATACTGTGTTGTCAAATCATAATGAAAAGTTGCTCAAGCTAAGTTGGACAATTTTTAGAGTGGATTTGGGGTCTAAGCCCAAATTACCTTAATTCCTCATCATTCAATTCAGTCTAGATTTACAAATAGCTAACCTACTTAATATTGTGATGTTTTACTGGGGATTGAGATGGAGAAAATCAAGCTTAAACCTTTGATTGATAAGCTCTGCCCATAGTTATCAACTCTTCACGACTTTCTCAGCTAGTACGAGTACCTGATCTTATCTTATTCACTTCAAAATTTCTATGAAATAGGTACTTACCTAGGTAATTATAATTGAAGTAGCTATCCAGGTAATTAAAATAATACCAAACAGACTAGGTAGAGATAACATAACCATGATGAACAGGTAGATAGGTACCTCCTTTGGATATTGGCTACTCAAGGGCGCTTATGCTCCAGTGTAGGATGTCTTCGGACCGTCTTTTTCCGACAGGTATAGGTACTTATAGTTACCTACATACTTAAATGTATACTGAGGTACCATCTGGGTAGAGATGATTAAGAGAATCCCTAACCTTGACTCTTACCCTGCAAGTGCCTGTAGGGAAAAGTCATGGATTTACAACCAACTTTACAATGGTTGTGGCGAGAAGGGAAGTATGAGGCTAAGGCCGGTCACTCACTATTAGGGTATTAGGTAAACCTGACATATCACTATCAGGTAGACCTGAGAGGCGGACCTGTACAGGCATACCTGCCAGGTCTACCTGATAGTGAGTGGCCGGCCTTAGTGTACCAGTAGGTATGGAACTATGGATCGGTAGACTTGAACTTAATATGCATGAGTCCTCGTGTGGAGAGGCTTGGGCCTCTCAGCGTATTTGGAGACTATTCGGGCTTATTTTTTTGGGAAAAAAAAAAAAAAAAAAAAAAAAAAAAAAAAATACTGGGACGTTTTTTACAGGGGTCAATATCTGGTACGCTTACCCAAATAGGAGTTACAGACTCATGGAGGGTGGACTCACAGGGTACAATAATTTTTTACATGTTTCAATAACTGATACCTCTAGCCTCTAGTCTAGTACACTTACCCTATTATTTTCATGTGTCAATAACTGATCCATCTGCCCTATTTTTGGTTCTATTTTGTCTCTTGTTTGGTTACTCCAGATGTTCATTGGGGTAGAAATTGCGACCACTAACATCCAATGACGAAAATAAAGAGCGACGATAATAATAATTATGCAAAGCTCTCTCTCTCTCTCTCTCTCTCTTATGCAAAGCTCTCTCTTTCTCTAGTCTAGTACACTTACCCTATTATTTTCATGTGTCAATAACTGATCCATCTGCCCTATTTTTGGTTCTATTTTGTCTCTTGTTTGGTTAATCCAGATGTTCATTGGGGTAGAAATTGCGACCAGTAACATCCAATGACGAAAATAAAGAGCGACGATAATAATAATTATGCAAAGCTCTCTCTCTCTCTTATGCAAAGCTCTCTCTCTCACTTTCTCTTTCTCTTTGTCTGTCGGCCCCTTCCTTTTCTCTCCCTAACTATCTATTTCTTTCGTTCGTTTTATCTCTCTCTCTCTCTCTCTCTCTCTCTCTCTTTCTTTCTTTCTTTCTTTCTTTCTTTCTCCCTTCCCCTCTATTTCTTTGGTTTTTTCTTTCTTTTTCGCCCTCCCTCTATATTTCTTTCGTACTTTCTTTCATTCTCTTTAACTTCTTTTCTTTTCCTCAATACTTAACTCTGAAGAATTTATACAGTTTTACTTTACCTTCATTCAAAAATATTAAAGAACTCCTGCTTCTTTTCTTCCTTTCTTTTTCGCCCTCCCTCTATATTTCTTTCGTACTTTCTTTCATTCTCTTTAACTTCTTTTCTTTTCCTCAATACTTAACTCTGAATAATTTATACAGGTTTACTTTACCTTCATTCAAAAATATTAAAGAACTCCTGCTTCTTTTCTTCTTTCTCTACTTCTTTTTCTCATTTCTCTTTCTCCTACGCTTTCTCCTCCTCCTCATTCTTATCTTCCTCCTACTCCCCCCTTTATCCTTCACTTTATACTCCTCCCCCTAATCATACTACTGCTGTTCCTCCTCCTCTTCTTCTAATTCTCTCTTTTTTTTCAACTTCTTGTGCTCTATCCATACTCTTTCAAAGAATTCGTAGCTTCTTTCCTCCTCCTTCTTGTTCTTCTTTTTCTCCTCCTCCTTTTTACTCTCCTTCGTCTCCTCCTCCTCCTCCTTTTTCTTCTTCTGCGTCTTCTTAGCTTCTTGTTCGCGTTCAGAAAAGTTTCTCTCCACTAAAAAGTTGCTTCATGATAAGATTTTCTATCTTCCAACTCCCGCTCAACTTCCTTCACCGAGTAACACACGGTGGTATCAGTGGCGTAGGGTGCACCCCAATTGGGGTGCACTTCCTCTAAGGGGAAACAGTCCACTAGGGCCCTTTGGGATCATTGCACTCTTTTAGGTCTCCCCCGCCCCTTATAGTCCCTGTGGGTACTTTGGGGTGAGGCACTGAGGCAGTTACATAAGTCCCTATAGATTTTTTTATCTGGGCAGTGGTTATGAGGGCACCCTTTGTGGAGGTGCACATTCTCTAAGGTGAAATACTCCCCTTGGGTCCTTTAGGATCATTGCACCCTTTTAGGTCTCTCCCATTAGGTGAAACAGTGCCCTTGGGCCCTAGGGATCAGGCAAGTTAGAGATTTTCTTTTATTTGAGGGAGTAGTTATGAGGGCACCTTTTCGTATCCTTCCGTTAGGTGAAATAGTTCCCTAGGGGGCCTTTGGGGTGAAAACATCCCAAAGGCTTCAAAATGGGCGAAACCCGATTTTGGAGGTGACATCCCACCTTTTTGGAAAAGTTGAAAAAGCTCTTATTTACTGAGTTTCGAATAGGTAAAATTCTTGCTTCTCCACAGGTTCTTACTGCCCCCTTTTTCTAAGAGCAGATAATTTTGGAGGTGACATCCCACCTTTTTGGAAAAGTTGAAAAAGCTCTTATTTACTGAGTTTCGAATAGGTAAAATTCTTGCTTCTCCAGGTTCTTACTGCCCCCTTTTTCTAAGTGAGCAGATGCGCCACTAAGGTACAACAAAAACCTGCTTTTCGAGAGCTTGAGGTTGAAACATAAAATAACCTCATAACGTATAATATACATAGGTAATTGTTGCCTTTAACTGGGAGGTGCAGTCTGCTGTGTAGTTGTAGTTAGCTGGAAAAGTTCATGTCGGCTTTTGATTACCAGCTCTCGTCTGAAGAGATGAGTTTTTCCGCGGTGTCGAGCGCGAAAGGTGCTTCATTTTTTAGCCCGTCCGTCCTTTATTATTGACGATTTTAGGAGTGTACGTGCCACCCGCTTTACCATACCAGTTCTGCGAAGACCAATCCAGGTTAAAGCCACCTTTTTGCCTTAGAAACCTGAGGGTGCCGCAATTGCTGTGGGGTAAAACCGGTCCGACAAACAAGCAAGTGAAGGAGATAGAGTTACCATCCCTACACTGTCAAAGCCACTTTGCTATTGCCCCTCAAGGCTGAGTGCACCCCCGAAATAGCTATTCCTGTTCAATCTCAATGTACCCTTTTGCTGCTCTTCATGGCGCTAAACTAATTTTGATGTGTTCTTTGATTTCAGATGATGCGAGGAAATAAATTTAAGGACAACCATAATGGATAGGTAATTGAAACCTCGTCATGAAGACCACAAATTAAGTAGGTATTAATAAATAATTAACTGAACACGAAGTGAGATAAGTGAGGTGATGAAACTAAAATAATTAATTTTTATAAATTTAAACTAAATTGCATTTTAAATCTTAACCAAGCCCTTAACTAAATTTACCTATTTAACTTTCAATTTAATATTTAATTAGAAATACCTAGCACCATTAATTATGTAATGAGTTGAGATAATTGTTTTGATGAATCTGTTTAACAGTAGGTACTTAATCGGTAGGTAGATATCACCCACTTTCTGTAAGCGTAATTCTGTCCTTTGTCCTTAATACCATGAATTAGGTTAGATAGGTAGATATGTGAAAACTTGATGTCATGTGTATGTAAAATATCTACGAATTATGATGAAATCACCAAATCTGCATTTATGAACCGCAATGTCCAATAGGTAGAATATTATACTGAATATTTCGAAAATGATGTAGGGTACTATAATTTAGCATTCGAAATTTATTTGCTTTTGGGGGAAAAATAGCAAAAAATAATTTCCGCAAAGGTTGCAAATAATAATGTGTGCACAAAATGCATATAACTTTTTTTCCGTTGTTTCCTCTTCAGTCTCTTTGTCCTAATAAACCAATGATTTCCTTGACCACTCGTGCACGAACAAAAGAAAGGGACGAAAAGAACTCAAAATGGGTTAAAGGGTCATGTAGAAACTGAAAAATGTAGATGCACACTGCGTCAGATTTCAATGACAAATAACCTTTATTTTATTTTTTTAATTTAGCATTTTTTCACTCTAGCGAGTATCTACTGAACGGGACGCCGGGACACCCCCTGAAATTCGGGACTGTCCCGGCCAATTCGGGACGTTTGGCAAGCCTAGTTATGAGGGCACCTTTTTGTATCCTTCCATAAGGTAATGTTATTGGTATTATGAGGCCCGTGTGTGAAGGAAAATCAGGTACCTACAGTGATTTATGTAATAGGTATTTTGCCTTTAACAAATAGGTATCTAATATCTATGTATATTGGTAGGTAGTGATTCAATGACTGAATGAATGAATAAGTGAGTATAGGATTTCTTAGAGTCAGTGACTTGCCATTGTCTTGTTCATCAGATATCAGAAGTATCAGACGAAAGAAATGGACAAGTATATAACAGTCTTATAAAAATACATGCCACCACAGGGCCCTGTTTATTGATTGGAACTTCTTGTATTCATGTAGGCTTTGAGGATTGTTTGTTTGATAAATAATCACTTGATTTTTAAAAAGCTCTACACGAAAAATCTCTTGAGATAGATGAGCTATGGACCATTTCTCTTTGGAGATATTATAACAGACGTCTAACAAAAGCCCCATACTCCCTCTCCGTGATTTGATACTCGTATCAAAACTAGAATCTCATTTCTGAAACAAAACTCTCATAATATGTCATTTTCCCTAAAATTTCCACAAAATCAAACTTTTTTTTCCTTTATGTTATGTTTCCCGTAACAGACGTCTAACAAAAGCCCCATACTCCCTCTCCGTGATTTGATACTCGTATCAAAACTAGAATCTCATTTCTGAAACAAAACTCACATAATATGTCATTTTCCCTAAAATTTCCACAAAATCAAACTTTTTTTTCCTTTATGTTATGTTTCCCAAGTTGAAAAAAAGCGTCTACTCCTCAGGCGGTTTCGACCCATGTCGAGATTTTCCAGAATTTCACTCATTTACAAACATTTAGCGAGGGGTTTTCCATTTTTTCTCTCCACAGAACGGCTGTACTTTCCTTCCTCTTGTGTGTTACAGTATAGCTTTGTCTGTTTGTTTTACTATATCTACTAGCTACGTGTTGTTTTCTGTACGTGGACAATGTACATTTAGTACATTTCTGACTAGGTTAGAACGTACGGGTTATACGGGAGGGAGAGCAGAATGGTTCGCCATTTGTTGACATTTTTGACAAAGCGTGTTTTCTCATTTTCTCGTGGGTTTTTTGTCGTTTCTCCTGTCCCCGTTAATATGAAATTACGATAATGTGTGCTGCTTGTACGAACTGACCTCGAAGCTTTAGCTTAGCAAAAAAAAAGCATTAAAATATGAAAATCTAAATAAATATGTCAAAAAATCTCCTCACACTTCTCCGTTTTGGGTAACACGAAAATGCTTTTTTCCACCCTCGCTGGTGTGTGGTTGATAGTGCTGTGGTCACTTTGACCGCCACGATTATGATGTTTGTTGTGATTACCTCCGGTTTTAGTGTTGTGCTTTTTGTTTTTCCATTCCCCTTTTGTCAGAACACAGCTCTTTCTCTTTTTCTCCTCTTTACCTTTATTTCTCTCTCTCTCTCTCTCTCTCTTTTTTGTATCCTGTATGAAGTGCAACACTCTTTCTGTTCATTTCCTTCTCTCCTGTTCCTAATTCCTTTTCCCTTCACACCTCTCTTGCTCGATTTTTGTATCCTGCAACACTATTTCTCTTCCTTCCTCTTTTCCTTCTCCCCGTGTCTCTCCTCTATTCCGAATTCTTTTTCGCGACCCTGTGTCTCGTTTATTTCCCCCTTTTGTCCATTCTTTTTCCTCTGCTTTCTCCCTTCTCCCTGTCCGCTCTCTCCTATCTCTCTCTGTCCTCTCTCTCCACCTTCTATCTCTTCTCATGATTGTCATCACTTTGTTTTCATTATTTCTCGTCACAGAGATCTCTCTCCCTCTCCACCTTTCTCTTCTTCCTATCTCTCTCCTCCTCGCTCCCACATACCTAATGGTATCAACTGACTGTCATTTCGTTCACGCTTCATCACTAATGAATCTAATAATAGTGTTTACCTTTTTATCCACCAATCTTCTAATTAGTTTTTTTTGTCGTTTCTCCTGTCCCCGTTAATATGAAATTACGATAATGTGTGCTGCTTGTACGAACTGACCTCGAAGCTTTAGCTTAGCAAAAAAAAGCATTAAAATATGAAAATCTAAATAAATATGTCAAAAAAATCACCTCACACTTCTCCGTTTTGGGTAACACGAAAATGCTTTTTTCCACCCTCGCTGGTGTGTGGTTCATAGTGCTGTGGTCACTTTGACCGCCACGATTATGATGTTTGTTGTGATTACCTCCGGTTTTAGTGTTGTGCTTTTTGTTTTTCCATTCCCCTTTTGTCAGAACACAGCTCTTTCTCTTTTTCTCCTCTTTACCTTTATTTCTCTCTCTCTCTCTCTCTCTTTTTTGTATCCTGTATGAAGTGCAACACTCTTCTCTCTCTCTCTCTCTCTCTCTCTCTCTCTCTCTCTCTCTCTCTCTCTCTCTCTCTCTCTCTCTCTCTCTC
>NW_007377995.1:21399-47131 GCF_000475195.1 Diaphorina citri | reverse complement strand
TTTTTTCAAGGATGAAGAATGAGGTGCTACCAACAGAAATGCCTTTACATTCTAGTGAAATACAAACTAGTGTCATTCCGTTTTGATACATAATAAATAAGTTGAAAGTTCAAGAGGAGCAGTGTTATCTTTGGCCCATTTCCAATCATGAGGAACCTCTGTGGTGAACTGGTTCTGAAAGATGTTCATCGATCTCTTCGGATGCCACTGCTGCTGGGCAACTGGTTTCTAGCGTGGAATTTGTTTGCTGTGACAATGGTATCAGGACAGGACATGCTAAATGAACTCGACTCACCAAGTAAGTTCCTCGAGATTTATTTTGCATGTTTGCCAATAAAGTTTGGGATTACAAGTTTTTTTTTTTATTATTATTATTTAATTTTTTAATCAATTTTTAGAATGGTTTGGAGTTTGAAGCTTTAAAGGTAGATATTAGATATTCTTAACTCACGAGTACATGAGTTTTTTACATTTTCCCCCTGCTTGTTTATTTATTTTAGTCTTTAATCTGAAAAGGTCAAAGATGAGCTGAAATCTTTGTTATTTAAATAATACAATGGTATCAGGACAGGACATGCTAAATGAACTCGACTCACCAAGTAAGTTCCTCGAGATTTATTTTGCATGTTTGCCAATAAAGTTGGGGATTACAAGTTTTTTTTTTTATTATTATTTAATTTTTTTTTAAATCAATTTTTAGAATGGTTTGGAGTTTGAAGCTTTAAAGGTAGATATTAGATATTCTTAACTCACGAGTACATTTTCCCCCTGCTTGTTTATTTATTTTAATCTTTAATCTGAAAAGGTCAAAGATGAGCTGAAATCTTTGTTATTTAAATAATCCATTTTTTCTCTCCACAGAACGGCTGTACTTTCCTTCCTCTTGTGTGTTACAGTATAGCTTTGTCTGTTTGTTTTACTATATCTACTACCTACGTGTTGTTTTCTGTACGTGGACAATGTACATTTAGTACATTTCTGACTAGGAAAGAACGCACGGGTTATACGGGAGGAAGGGCAGAATGGTTCGCCATTTGTTGACATTTTTGACAAAGCGTGTTTTCTCATTTTCTCGTGGGTTTTTTGTCGTTTCTCCTGTCCCCGTTAATATGAAATTACGATAATGTGTGCTGCTTGTACGAACTGACCTCGAAGCTTTAGCTTAGCAAAAAAAAAGCATTAAAATATGAAAATCTAAATAAATATGTCAAAAAATCTCCTCACACTTCTCCGTTTTGGGTAACACGAAAATGCTTTTTTCCACCCTCGCTGGTGTGTGGTTGATAGTGCTGTGGTCACTTTGACCGCCACGATTATGATGTTTGTTGTGATTACCTCCGGTTTTAGTGTTGTGCTTTTTGTTTTTCCATTCCCCTTTTGTCAGAACACAGCTCTTTCTCTTTTTCTCCTCTTTACCTTTATTTCATGATCTTTACAACAATTACTTATCTTATCTATCATAAAGTGAAAACAAAAAGTGTCAAGTTGGAATATGTATTTTTAAGGTGCCTTTTGGGCCACCTTTCAGGTGTTGGTACCTTAGTAAGTACCACCTAAGTAAATCTCGAAAGATGCATACCTAGATGGTGGTGATGATTTGTAAAGCGGTGTCCACACCATCAATCGACAAGGTGAATCTATGTTGTCAAGGCAGTGAACGGTTTCGATCGGCGGCGTCGACTATCTGAAAGAGACTCACCAAAACAAACTATTCCTGAACTTGACAAGTCCTTTTACCACATGGTGGTGATGATTTGTAAAGCGGTGTCCACACCATCAATCGACAAGGTGAATCTATGTTGTCAAGGCAGTGAACGGTTTCGATCAATCGATCGGTGGCGTCGACTATCTGAAAGAGACTCACCAAAACAAACTATTCCTGAACTTGACAAGTCCTTTTACCTTACCCGAACATGTTATTATCTCGATGTGTGTTGTCTCGGGTATTGAATGGTCGAACACCCACTTTGAAAAATAACTCGCGCCTCTTGTTTGCCAGTGATGTTGACATTTTTAACGTCACAAATTTATTAAACGGTTTCACTTCCCAGTATCTGATTTCCTATTACATTCCACCCAAAATGTGTTGATGTTAATTCCACGAATTTAGCTTGATAATTATTAACTTTGATTTTTTTTATTTATATATTTTTTGAAATTTGATACATTCCCATGTCTATACCTATCAGCTAGACCTGCATAGGTATGCGTCTATTTTGTCATTTATTTTGACTAGTATTTTTTTTTATATTTTCTTTTACAAGTCTTTTCCGTACACGCATCTTTTCGGTGTTTGGGGGACAGCAGTATCAATCATGTCTCGTATGGCTCAAAGCTTTGAAACCAAAGTGGACATGAAATATTCTGGCGGTTGTCCAATGTTGACCAATCATTTATCAAAATAGTTACGAGGTGTCCAGTGGCGTGTCATGCAACACTGTATTAGCACTTGGATGTTGACATACTCTTGAGTAGGACTGTAGGAGGGAGAGGATTGAAAGTTGTCGCCAAAAGTAAGTAGATACATAAAGATCTACTTTACGGAACCTAGTTTGAAAGGTGTAAGGGGGAAATATGAGGGGTTTCAAGTTTTCATAGGTATAAAAGATCCAAATTTGGTCAAAATCGAGAGACTTCTTCTAATCACTATGTTCGGGAATGCCACTTTTTATAGCCTATCGTCTCTTTTACTTTTTTTTTATTCAACTTGATATTTTTTTTTTTTAAATCTGTCTACAAAGTTCCAAGCCAATTTTATGCCAAGTTACTCGTCTTCAGGATTACCTGATGCTGACAAGAAAATAAAGTTTGCCACGAGCAAAACATGTCAAGTTTTGATATTGATTTTGATGATCATTTCCAGCTCTAATCTTGAGCTGATTCATTGAAGCGAATCCTAAAGTTATTGCCAAAACATAGTGGACAGGTGACAAAACATGTTGGTATCAACTGACTGTCATTTCGTTCACGCTTCATCACTAATGAATCTAATAATAGTGTTTACCTTTTTATCCACCAATCTTCTAATTAAGTCCAGATTTAATTTGTGCTATTATTATTTTATTATTTAGTTTGGAATAAGTGTGCTAGTAAAGTTAAGGGACCTTCACATTTGCACCAAATGATTTGCACTTGCATTCTTATACATAGTATAGGGTTTTGCAGGCTTGCTTTTATTTTTAAGGTTCCAAAGTAAGTACCTATCTATAATTTTTTGCTAAATAGGACTTGGAAGTTGGTTATTAAATTGTTATATACGCAGTACCTACACATAATTACCTACATATGTGTGTTTTGAGGTGTGTTATCCGTTTTTGGTCCTGTCTTTTAAGACATTCATGGAGTATCTTATAGTTTGATGGTATCAGAAAGTATCAAGATTGATCTAACAATCAGTTTCAGTTCAGAACAGTTCACTTACTAGTTGGTCTCTTTATCATTTCCAGCTCTAATCTTGAGCTGATTCATTGAAGCGAATCCTAAAGTTATTGCCAAAACATAGTGGACAGGTGACAAAACATGTTAGGAGATTGGTACATCCACTAAGTATCTAGCGACCGTGTTATATCAACCGGTTCTTTGTTTATTTATTACAAACATGTTAGGAGATTGGTACATCCACTAAGTATCTAGCGACCGTGTTATATCAACCGGTTCTTTGTTTATTTATTACTTTTTTTTTTATTGTAAAGCGTTTAGTGTTAAAGGGGAGAAAATTTTATATTAAATACATACCTATGTGTTTCGGACAAAATAATTGAAACTAATTTAGTATAGGTAGTACCTATACTCGTAAAAGGAACAAATTTAATGATGCTAGTTATCGGAATATTTGATGAAATTCATAGAAACCCAATGTCTTGCTCCCTCTGAAAGCAGGTAGATACATAAATATCTAAATTGTAAAGCGTTTAGTGTTAAAGGGGAGAAAATTTTATATTAAATACATACCTATGTGTTTCGGACAAAATAATTGAAACTAATTTACTATAAGTAATACCTATACTCGTAAAAGGAACAAATTTAATGATGCTAGTTATCAGAATATTTGATGAAATTCATAGAAAGCCAATGTCTTGCTCCCTCTGAAAGCAGGTAGATACATAAATATCTAGGTAAGTAGGTAGGTACATGGTTTTATTTTATGTTCTTTGTTTTGATAGTTGGTAAGTTGGTAGGTATAGACTTGTCAACAATCATCTATATTTTTAGCTCTGGGCAATCCAAATTTCAAATTTTTTGTCACCTAGGCATTATTAATCTAGATAAAATGTCCAAAATATTGTCACAAAAAACCTAGATAAAATGTCCAAAATATTGTCACATAGCCTACAGAAAATTTTATAAAAAATATCAAAAAGGTTTCAATAAAAAATTCATGGATAACATTCCTGTTCATAATTTTAATCTGTTTGACAAATTGATTTATCGTGTTTGATATTATTTCAATAAACGAATATGAAATCGAAACCTGTATGATATTTTTGAAAATTAGCACACAAAATACAAGTTACTTATGTTTGTAGGTATCTGTGTATAGAAATATAGATAAATAGGTATTTGCGTGATGGTAGAGTGATTTCCTGATGTGCCATTTATTTCAATAAGTTCCTAAAATATTTCTGGGTCTAATATTGGTAAATAATAATAAATTATATCTTTGGTGTTTGCCATCTGGTAGTGTGGTAGCGGTATTTCCATGTTGCTGACAAACACAGCATGAGGTCGTCTATTAATTCAAATTTCATCATATTTTACCTTACCCTAGCATGAGGTCGTCTATTAATTCAAATTTCATCATATTTTACCTTACCCTAGGTTTCGTTAAACGAATTAGCATAATATTAATATTATTAAATTTATCTAGTCGGCTCTTATTAATTCCCATAGCTGATAATCTCTCTTTGACATTCAATCCTAGGTTTCGTTAAACGAATTAGCATAATATTAATATTATTATCTAGTCGGCTCTTATTAATTCCCATAGCTGATAATCTCTCTTTGACATTCAAATTAATGATTTTTAATTGAAGATCGTTTTTCATTCATGTGTTCTTTGCTTTGAACACTCATCTTTCGGAATTGGCCGCAATTAGTAGTTCACCGTTTTTGGCTGCGATTTGGATACAACTTCAAGCTTCAAGTTAAATTGATTCCAAGGGCAAGAGGTAAACCTAGAACCTGGACAAATGGAGTGTGCCTGAAAGCATGTGATGTGTTCCAATCCACTCAACAAGATCAGAGCTCATTTGTGTGAGAAAATGTGAAAAAAATCCCCCAAAAAACAGTTTTTTTGGATTTTTGGCTTTATGGTTCTCTGGATTCCCACGGGGTCGTTTCAAATTGATTCCAAGGGCAAGAGGTAAACCTAGAACCTGGACAAATGGAGTGTGCCTGAAAGCATGTGATGTGTTCCAATCCACTCAACCCCAAAAAAACTGTCTTTAACCAAAATAAAACCAAAGAAGAGTTTCTGATCAAAATAAATGGGTTTCCCTATTTTTGTACATTTTAATTCCCACGGGGTCGTTCTCGACCCAGGCATTTTCTCAGCTTTTACAAGTCGGAAAATTCTGAAACTTGGTTCCATGGTCATTTGGAAGCCTACTGACCAACATATGTGAGTTTAAACGATTTTCGTGACAAAAATAATTGTGGGAACAAATGGGTTGATAGATATGTACCTATAGCAACTCACCCAACGCAACTATTGAATGAGCCCATTTCTGGGGTAAACAAAGAGAAAGAATCCTCTTCGATTTACACATTTCAATAATTTCTCCTGTTCCCCTTCTTTCAAGGAAATTTGTTCTTACGTACCCAACACAATTATTCTTCATCATCCCTGTAAGTACTTCTGTAGGTACTTAAAGGGATGATGAAGAATGTTAATAAACTTATTTGTAAAGATCTCGAGATTCAAGCAACTTGAGAACCTTCTAGTATCTCTTCATCTCCTATAAGTAAGTCGTGGTATTAGTCATGGAATTCTGCTATGAATTCATTCAAATAATACCAGATATCAGCTTATTCTACCTGTTTATTACAAATAGGCATCTATTAGGGTCTTATTACTTGTACTCGTAAGTACAAGCATCAAGTGTCACATAAAGAAACTTTACAAGCTATAACATTAGGTACAGTCGGATTAAAAGTAAAATTGTAATAATAATGATAACGATAAGTAGATAAGTACATATTTATTAAACTCATTAATTCATTGGTAAGTCCTATTTCTTTTTACCTCCATGCAAGCTTTGGCATTTATAATGGTTATTGGCAAGAGAGTATTTAGCCATGTCTGTTTGACCTTTGATCTTTTCCTGAAAAAGAGTGTAAGGTTTTTCTATTACCATGTTATTGGTATTATGAGGCCCGTGTGTGAAGGAAAATCAGGTACCTACAGTGATTTATGTAATAGGTATTTTGCCTTTAACAAATAGGTATCTAATATCTATGTATATTGGTAGGTAGTGATTCAATGACTGAATGAATGAATAAGTGAGTATAGGATTTCTTAGAGTCAGTGACTTGCCATTGTCTTGTTCATCAGATATCAGAAGTATCAGACGAAAGAAATGGACAAGTATATAACAGTCTTATAAAAATACATGCCACCACAGGGCCCTGTTTATTGATTGGAACTTCTTGTATTCATGTAGGCTTTGAGAATTGTTTGTTTGATAAATAATCACTTGATTTTTAAAAAGCTCTACACGAAAAATCTCTTGAGATAGATGAGCTATGGACCATTTCTCTTTGGAGATATTATAACAGACGTCTAACATCTTTAATCTGAAAAGGTCAAAGATGAGCTGAAATCTTTGTTATTTAAATAATCTTGTTCCCCTTTTAATTTTATTGTTTGTCGGCGCATACCATGATCTTTACAACAATTACTTATCTTATCTATCATAAAGTGAAAACAAAAAGTGTCAAGTTGGAATATGTATTTTTAAGGTGCCTTTTGGGCCACCTTTCAGGTGTTGGTACCTTAGTAAGTACCACCTAAGTAAATCTCGAAAGATGCATACCTAGATGGTGGTGATGATTTGTAAAGCGGTGTCCACACCATCAATCGACAAGGTGAATCTATGTTGTCAAGGCAGTGAACGGTTTCGATCGGCGGCGTCGACTATCTGAAAGAGACTCACCAAAACAAACTATTCCTGAACTTGACAAGTCCTTTTACCTTACCCGAACATGTTATTATCTCGATGTGTGTTGTCTCGGGTATTGAATGGTCGAACACCCACTTTGAAAAATAACTCGCGCCTCTTGTTTGCCAGTGATGTTGACATTTTTAACGTCACAAATTTATTAAACGGTTTCACTTCCCAGTATCTGATTTCCTATTACATTCCACCCAAAATGTGTTGATGTTAATTCCACGAATTTAGCTTGATAATTATTAACTTTATTTTTTTTTTATTTATATAGTTTTTTGAAATTTGATACATTCCCATGTCTATACCTATCAGCTAGACCTGCATAGGTATGCGTCTATTTTGTCATTTATTTTGACTAGTATTTTTTTTTTATTATATTTTCTTTTACAAGTCTTTTCCGTACACGCATCTTTTCGGTGTTTGGGGGACAGCAGTATTAACCATGTCTCGTATGGCTCAAAGCTTTGAAACCAAAGTGGACATGATATATTCTGGCGGTTGTCCAATGTTGACCAATCATTTATCAAAATAGTTACGAGGTGTCCAGTGGCGTGTCATGCAACACTGTATTAGCACTTGGATGTTGACATACCTACTCTTGAGTAGGACTGTAGGAGGGAGAGGATTGAAAGTTGTCGCCAAAAGTAAGTAGATACATATCTACTTTACGGCATCTAGTTTGAAAGGTGTAAGGGGGGAAATCTGAAAAGATCCAAATTTAGTCAAAATCGAGAGACTTCTTCTAATCACTATGTTCGGGAATGCCACTGTTTATAGCCTATCGTCTCTTTTACTTTTTTTTATTCAACTTGATATTTTTTTTAAATCTGTCTACAAAGTTCCAAGCCAATTTTATGCCAAGTTACTCGTCTTCAGGATTACCTGATGCTAACAAGAAAATGAAATTTTCATTATTTCTCGTCACAGAGATCTCTCTCCCTCTCCACCTTTCTCTTCTTCCTATCTCTCTCCTCCTCGCTCCCACATACCTAACGGTATCAACTGACTGTCATTTCGTTCACGCTTCATCACTAATGAATCTAATAATAGTGTTTACCTTTTTATCCACCATTCTTCTAATTATGTCCAGATTGAATTTGTGCTATTATTATTTTATTATTTAGTTTGGAATAAGTGTGATAGTTAAGTTAAGGGACCTTCACATTTGCACCAAATGATTTGCACTTGCATTCTTATATACATAATATAGGGTTTTGCAGGCTTGCTTTTATTTTTAAGGTTCCAAAGTAAGTATCTATAATTTTTTGCTAAATAGGACTTGGAAGTTGGTTATTAAATTCTTATGTACGCAGTACCTACACATAATTACCTACATATGTGTGTTTTGTAGTGTGTTATGCATTTTTGGTCCTGTCTTTTAAGACATTCATGGAGTATCTTATAGTTTGATGGTATCAGAATGTATCAAGATTGATCTAACAATCAGTTTCAGTTCAGAACAGTTCACTTACTAGTTGGTCTCTTTCTATCTCTAGGTCTACTCTACTCCAGTTAAATATCTCCAGCGGCTATAATCTGTGATTGTAGTTAGTTCAGAAGGTGGTTCGGGATTGCCACCTTAGGTTTAGCTCTAATTTGAATCCAGCCCAAGGCGCTTCTCATTATCATTAGTGAAATGTGTGTTTAGCTTCACATTCATCAGGTGTAAAGGTTACAGGTGCCATTCTGTGTCAGAATCATTTTGATTAAAACTGACTCTCGGTTTTATTTGGATCGGTCCCAATCAGTGCTAGAGGCTCTTCCTTAAGTTCGAATTCTATGCGTTCTTTCTTTGAGACATAAATTTGGATTTTAAACTCAGAATTTAAAAAAATCCTAGTATGCGTTCTTTCTTTGAGACATAAATTTGGATTTTAAACTCAGAATTTAAAAAAATCCTAGTAAGAAGAAGAAGAAGAAGAAGAAGAAGAAGAAGAAGAAGAAGAAGAAGAACCAAAGAGAAGTTGATAAAAAATTAAGAAATAAAATTCCGTGTTCTCTCTTTTTATGTGAACAAATTTTAGGACATCAAATATAATAAGTATGTATTAAGTAGTTATAGGGATTGCACATTGCTTTCGCTACCAAATTACCTTCTCGAATGGGAACAAGCTAGATGAACAAAGGTTTTTATGGTGCCGCAATTGCTGTGGGGTAAAACCGGTCCGACAAACAAGCAAGTGAAGGAGATAGAGTTACCATCCCTACACTGTCAAAGCCACCTTGCTATTGCCCCTCGAGGCTGAGTGCACCCCCGAAATAGCTGTTCCTGTTCAATCTCAGTGTAACCTTTGCTGCTCTTCATGGCGCTAAACTAATTTTGATGTGTTCTTTGATTTCAGATGATGCGAGGAAATAAATTTAAGGACAACCATAGTGGATAGGTAATTGAAACCTCGTCATGAAGACCACAAATCAAGTAGGTATTAATAAATAATTAACTGAACACGAAGCGAGATAAGCGAGGTGATGAAACTAAAATAATTAATTTTTATAAATTTAAACTAAATTGCATTTTAAATCTTAACTAAGTTCTTAAAACTAAATTTACCTATTTAACTTTCAATTTAATATTTAATTAGAAATACCTAGCACCATTAATTATGTAATAAGTTGAGATGAATCTGTTTAACAGTAGGTACTTAATCGGTAGGTAGATACCACCCACTTTCTGTAAGCGTAATTCTGTCCTTTGTCCTTAATACCATGAATTAGGTTAGATAGGTAGATATGTGAAAACTTGATGTCATGTGTAGGTAAAATATCTACGAATTATAATGAAATCACCAAATCTGCATTTATGAACCGCAATGTCCAATAGGTAGAATATTATACTGAATATTTCAAAAATGATGTAGGGTACTATAATTTAGCATTCGAAATTTATTTGCTTTTGGGGGAAAAATAGCAAAAAATAATTTCCGCAAAGGTTGCAAATAATAATGTGTGCACAAAATGCATATAACTTTTTTTCCTTTGTTTCCTCTTCAGTCTCTTTGTCCTAATAAACCAATGGTTTCCTTGACCACTCGTGCATGAACAAAAGAAAGAGACGAAAAGGACTCAAAATGGGTTAAAGGGTCATGTAGAAACTGAAAAATGTAGATGCACACTGTGTCAGATTTCAATGACAAATAACCTTTATTTTATTTTTTTAATTTAGCATTTTTTCACTCTACCATGGTCATTTGGAAGCCTACTGACCAACATATGTGAGTTTAAACGATTTTCGTGACAAAAATAATTGTGGGAACAAATGGGTTAATAGATATGTACCTATAGCAACTCACCCAACGCAACTATTGAATGAGCCCATTTCTGGTGTACACAAAGAGAAAGAATCCTCTTCGATTTACACATTTCAATAATTTCTCCTGTTCCCCTTCTTCCAAGGAAATTTGTTCTTACGTACCCAACACAATTATTCTTCATCATCCCTGTAAGTAAGTACTTCTGTAGGTACTTACGTAGGTACTTACAGAAGAAGAACCAAAGAGAAGTTGATAAAAAATTAAGAAATAAAATTCCGTGTTCTCTCTTTTTATGTGAACAAATTTTAGGACATCATCAAATATAATAAGTATGTATTAAGTAGGTATAGGGATTGCACATTGCTTTCGCTACCAAACTACCTTCTCGAATGGGAACAAGCTAGATGAACAAAGGTTTTTACTTTCCTTATCCTATAGGAAGGAAAGTAATGTAATCGGGTCAAATTTTCGATGGTCAGTTCTTAGTGCCAAAACACGTTTCGAGGTCCCTAGAGCCTAAATACATACAAAGTTTCAGCCATTGGTCCGTGTGTGTGTGTGTGTGTGTGTCTGTCTGTCTGTCCTTCTGTACGGTAAGAGCTAGAGATTTGAAATTTGGTATGTACATATGTAGTATCTCTTCATCTCCTATAAGTAAGTCGTGGTATTAGTCATGGAATTCTGCTATGAATTCATTCAAATAATACCAGATATCAGCTCATTCTACCTGTTTATTACAAATAGGCATCTATTAGGGTCTTATTACTTGTAAGTACAAGCATCAAGTGTCACATAAAGAAACTTTACAAGCTATAACATTAGGTACAGTCGGATTAAAAGTAAAATTGTAATAATAATGATAACGATAAGTAGATAAGTACATATTTATTAAACTCATTAATTCATTGGTAAGTCCTATTTCTTTTTACCTCCATGCAAGCTTTGGCATTTATAATGGTTATTGGCAAGAGAGTATTTAGCCATGTCTGTTTGACCTTTGATCTTTTCCTGAAAAAGAGTGTAAGGTTTTTCTATTACCATGTTATTGGTATTATGAGGCCCGTGTGTGAAGGAAAATCAGGTACCTACAGTGATTTATGTAATAGGTATTTTGCCTTTAACAAATGAGATGATCCCATGAAATGCAATAAAATATGAATTATTTATATAACATTTGACATTGATATTAGAGCAGGCTTGGATTCAAGGTTTCTGTGCTGACTGTAGAGGGTACTTTGCTGATAAAAGAGAGCGATAGAGAAGAAGGGGGAATATGTGGAGATGATCCCATGAAATGCAATAAAATATGAATTATTTATATAACATTTGACATTGATATTAGAGCAGGCTTGGATTCAAGGTTTCCGTGCTGACTGTAGAGGGTACTTTGCTGATAAAAGAGAGCGATAGAGAAGAAGGGAGAATATGTTACGGCGAAAGGAGGAATCTCAGACAAGAGAGGGATAACGAAAGGGAAGAATATTAGATTGAAAGGCGGATGAAGGTTGATAAGTTGATGCCAATGTTCGAAAATTCTCTCTTGTGGTTAAAGAAGTATCGAACCAGTGTAAATCACCCTTAAAAAGACATTGAGTAGTTCTCAGAGTATTTAAGACCAGAGACCATGGCAGAATGGCACGCACCAGAAGTACCTATACTGAACTCAAGCCTGTAATTTATTGATAGGTATCCACATAATAAATACATCTATCTAATACAGTGCTACAGTCTGTAAAAAACACTCGTATATTAGCAGCCAAACTCAATCTATCAGTATACAATTATACATATACGTTCCATACTATCAGCTATCAGCCAACATCCTGAGATGAGACTCTGGGGAATATGTTACGGCGAAAGGAGGAATCTCAGACAAGAGAGGGATAACGAAAGGGAAGAATGGATTGAAAGGCGGATAAAGGTTGATAAGTTGATGTCAATGTTCGAAAATTCTCTCTTGTGGTTAAAGAAGTATCGAACCAGTGTAAATCACCCTTAAAAAGACATTGAGTAGCTCTCAGAGTATTTAAGACCAGAGACCATGGCAGAATGGCACGCACCAGAAGTACCTATACTGAACTCAAACCTGTAATTTATTGATATTGGTATCCACATAATAAATACATCTATCTACAGTGCTACAGTCTGTAAAAAATACTCGTATATTAGCAGCCAAACTCAATCCATCAGTATACATATAGGTACGTTCCATGCTATCAGCCAACAGCCAAGATCTTGAGATGAGACTCTACATAATTATCATGGTGCTAAATAATAATAAAAAATAGTTATGTAACTCTTTTTACATGACTTTGGACGTGATCCAAGTTATATTATTAGATCCATTCAGAAAACTCCCAACGTATCGAGTAAACAAAAATGACAGCCAATCAGAGACATGCAATGTGTGACCAATTTATTCTTTGAGATCGAGGAGAAGGGGAATCGAAGATTTCAAGAAACAATGGATTGCTCGAAGTTAATGAAGTAGCGTAGACTGTTGAGAATGATTCTGAATGGAAAACTTCTAGTATTTTTAATGTTAAGTAACACTATTTCGTAAGCTTTGTCCACTCACGTTTTCCTTATGGACTTATGGTACTTGTGTGTACTATGCTTAACAGTAGACATACATGCCTTCCGGGTAGTGTCTATTCCAAAGCTGTACTTGGACACTGAAATGTGTCTCGGAATTCTATACATTAGACATTTTCAAGGATGTTCGTCTTTACTGGACAAATTCAATGTGCTCATAGAACTTCGAAACTGAATGGTGTGAGCTCCACATTACCCACGTGAGGTGTAGCATAACCAAGGCAGAAGGGAATGGAAGGGGCAACTAACGGTGGTAGAAGGGAAATGAAGGGGCAACTAGCGTGGTAGAAGAGAATGGAAGACACAACTAGGGGAGGTAGAAGAGGCAACAACACACCGGGATCATTAGTCTCCATGGATTTGAAATTTTCCCCACCGCCACCACCATCAGCAAGCGGCTTATAAACGAAAAATTAAAAACTGAAGTGTTACAATAACAAAGGCAAGCCATACAGGTATTGGCGCTGCTGTTGTGGAATATGGAAAGCCAGGAACCTACTCTCTGTAGAATATTTCACTTAGCCTTTTCCTTTTGAACCTTTGTGCTCAGTAGTGTGGGTGTGGTGGTGTGACATCTCATTAATTTTGTGTTAAGTTATTTGTTGCAATTGCAATCATCAACACCTCCGCTAGGAAGTTACATAATTTACGCAACGTATAATAAATATTTTTTGTTGTATATTTTTGAGGATCTATTATAATCACTCTGGGGGTGGATAAATACCCGGGTAAATACCCAATTTTTATTTACCCACCCAGTGGGTATTTACCCACGACCCATCACTAGCTCTTATAGAACTTGGAAACTGAATGGTGTGAGCTCCACATTACCCATCAAAAGCCCTGAGGGTATCCATGAAACAATGATACGTACGAGTGTACGTAAATCTGTGAGATTTGATCCTGATCTCCAACGATATTCCAATGTCATTAAAGCGGTTCAAGATGACGTATCACGGCATCATCCGCAAGAACACACACATACCAGGTATCCATGTCAAAGACTTGGCAAAATAGACGCCAGAATATGCAGCTATGTGTATTAAAATTAATCGACTACAGCTTTTCAAAATCACTGCTGACACCGAGATTAAGTTCACACCCAGGGAGAAGCAACATGGATGTAATAAAGACGTTCCAAGTTGTGGCATGACAGGTTTATAGCTGGAAGACAGAATAGATGATACGTGTCTGCGTTGAGGATAAGCTGAAATGTTCAGATAGTAAATCGTGTTAGGAAACGCGTATACTCTACTTGTAATGCGAACACGAATGATTAATTGAGTTGGAAGAAATAATTCACCCATTGTAACCAGCAAGTTATCGCATGCTAACAGGAGAATTTCTGCTAGGTTTTTAGTGAGAGATAGGTAGTACTTACGGTAGAGGTTAAAGGTATACCTGTTTGTAGTTTGCCTACCCATACTTTTCAAGGTAAGTAAGGCTTTCTTGATGAGAATATCGTTAGGAGTACGTTATTACAATTAGGTGCAGACAAAACTACTCCTCATTATTCATGTCACTAATTTCGTTTTCCATCGGGACAACTAATTTTGTATTCTTTATAAGGCGCTTAGAAGAACCTTGAAATTTCCAAGTCTTTTCCCCAGAAAGCAAGGACATTCATTGCCTGTCTAGTTATACCTCTACCTGCAAGGTGTAAAAGGACACAGTCTGTAGTGATGACATAGAAACTGACAAGGGAAGTATTTTGAAGGGCGCTTTCTTCTTGCAATTATGAAAGTCTTGGTAAACAAGACAACTTAAAATTCTCTCCCTGAAAAGAAATAGAAAGCAAGAACGTTTGTGAGGTTTTTCATTTGATGTAGACGACTTTCATGTTTATTGACCTTGTCTAGACCAGCACTTCTCAACCTGATTATTATAGACTTTGCCGGGAGCAACTTAAGTATTGCTGGAAATATTTGATATTGGATACGGAATTCATCATTATTTGTAAGTACAAGTACGTAGATATGAAGGATTCTTGGTGATGTATAAATCACCGTTTTGAAAAGCTCTAAAGATAGAAAGTTCCACAACAAGACCTAGGAGAGTGTGCGTGTTTATCAATGTTTAATTCTAAATTTATAATGTAAGTTCCTAGTTAAACTTGTTACACAAACACAAATTCTGATCCATACCTAATAGTATTCACAGTTCCAATGTGAAATTCTTTTATTTTAGCACGACTCAAGTCTACAATCAAGTCGAAACTTTTCCCAAAGTTATATTATACTGTGCTTAGGTAAAGGGCATGTTTTGGTGTGTTCCATACCATTCGGAAAGAAGAAAATCTAGTAATCAAAATTAATGACACATAATTACCTTTTTAAACAGGCCTCATTTATTTACATCAAACATAAGTACATACATAGGTTTAACATTGAAAAGGATGGAGAAAATAAAATTATAAATATAAAAAAGATATTAATGGTAATAGCCACCGAAGAGGATGCCACTGAAGATATTTACGCAAAGTATAATAAATATTTTTTGTTGTATATTTTTGAGGATCTATTAATATACATTTTTAAAAGTCCTCCTCTTCCGATATTGCAAAGAGGCTCCATCTGTATCCTTCATCACATCTTTGTTAAGACTTTTGTTGTCTTCACTGTGTTCATGAGCTTGATAAGCATCATCACTGCAATGTCACGGAGCTCCGTTCTTTCATTCAGCCATTGTTTGTTTACATCCACTTGAAACTTTTTCTTCGTCGCTCCTCTTATTCCATTTCCTTTCCCCTTTCTGTGTTCTTATCTTCATCCTGTCTTGGATTTTGACATATTTTATCTCATTTTTCTCCATTCTAATCTACTATTTCATCTCTTCATTTCTTCTTCCTCCACCCTCGTCTCCCTTTTCCCATTTCATTTTGAATACGTTTAATCTGATTATTGTCGCTTATTTCAATTTCATCACCGTTTCTAATCTCCATGGCCTTATTTTCCATTATCTTATTGTTTTTTTTTCTACCTTGAACTCCTTACAGCTTTCTTTCTACCAGAATTGTATTAGGTGTACGTTCGGATTCAAATTCGAATATTGTATTTACATTTAAATTAAATTATTTGGTTTTAATCTCGGTTTTTTTCTAACTACTCCACGGATCCTTATTTTCACGGATTCAAATACGGTATGTTCCTGTATCCTATTTTAATATTTTTTAATCTAAATTAACGCCTACCTCACTTATCCTACTTGCATTTTAAATAAAACAATATTAAATACAAAGCTCAATAAAAATAGATTCTTTTGAACTATTCCGATTTTGAACGTATACCTTGTAAGAACGAGTATTTGTTCGAACGTTTCCGATACCAACATAGAGCTGGACGTAATTTTCTGTGCTCTCCTTTTGACTTTTTAATATTTTTGCCTTTGGCTTTTCAGTAGGTAACCTTAGCATCCTTCTGATGTAAGAAAATACAAAATACTTGTTTCCGGCATTTTCCTTAGCCTTCGCAATTTTCCTTCCCTTTAACTCTGCATCCTGCTTACAGAGGAGTTCCTTTTTAAATCCTCTTACTTCTGGCTACTGCACAATTTTTATTACTTTCCTTAAATAGAAAGGAAAGTAATGTAATCGGGTCAAAATTTCGATGGTCAGTTTTTAGTGCCAAAACACGTTTTGAGGTCCCTAGAGCCTAAATCCAAAGTTGGTCCGTGTGTCTCCTTCTGATGTAAGAAAATACAAAATACTTGTTTCCGGCATTTTCCTTAGCCCTCGCAATTTTCCTTCCCTTTAACTCTGCATCCTGCATACAGAGGAGTTCCTTTTTAAATCCTCTTACTTCTGGCTACTGCACAATTTTTATTACTTTGCTTATATAGAAAGGAAAGTAATGTAATCGGGTCAAAATTTCGATGGTCAGTTTTTAGTGCCAAAACACGTTTTGAGGTCCCTAGAGCCTAAATCCAAAGTTTCAGCCATTGGTCTGTGGAAAGTCTTGGTAAACAAGACAACTTAAAATTCTCTCCCTGAAAAGAAATAGAAAGCAAGAACGTTTGTGAGGTTTTTCATTTGATGTCGACGACTTTCATGTTTATTGACCTTGTCTAGTCTAGACCAGCACTTCTCAAACTGATTAGACTTTGCCGAGAGCAACTTAAGTATTGCTGGAAATATTTGATATTGGATACGGAATTCATCATTTGTAAGTACAAGTACGTAGATATGAATAAGGATTCTTGGTGATAGAAAGTTCCACAACAAGACCTAGGAGAGTGTGCGTGTTTATCAATGTTTACTTCTAAATTTATAATGTAAGTTCCTATTCCTAGTTAAACTTGTTACACAAACACAAATTCTGATTCATACCTAATAGTATTCACAGTTCCAATGTGAAATTCTTTTATTTTAGCACGACTCAAGTCTACAATCAAGTCGAAACTTTTCCCAAAGTTATATTATACTGTGCTTAGGTAAAGGGCATGTTTTATAACACAAATTCTGATTCATACCTAATAGTATTCACAGTTCCAATGTGAAATTCTTTTATTTTAGCACGACTCAAGTCTACAATCAAGTTGAAACTTTTCCCAAAGTTATATTTTACTGTGCTTAGGTAAAGGGCATGTTTTGTGTGTGTTCCATACCATTCGGAAAGAAGAAAATCTAGTAATCAAAATTAATGACACATAATTACCTATACCAAAAAGGAGCACAAATTTGGAAATCGCTCGTCTAAACTAACATGAATTATTATTTTCCAAGTTTATTATTATCCACTCCTCCTGCTGTGTGCTGTGTGTCGTCAATTTGAGATAATTTAAGGTCAAAGGTAAGCATAAGCTTTTAACTCGTTGTATGTTTGAGCTTTTTAACATGAAAACAAACAGACTGGCTGCATTATTGTGATAGCTGCTGTGGAAGAAGTGTAAAGCACAAACCATGGTGCAGAAAGTGCACTAGTTTTATTAGAAAGCATCTGTTTTAAAGCTTGGTGTACATGACCAGCAGTGACTTTACCAGTAACTGTCTGTTCCCGAAAGACCTCTGGAGTCTGGAGTTTTGTAATGAGTTAAGATCTAGAGCTCAGTACAAAAATTGGAATCAAGTAGCATTGTTCGTACCGTCACTGTCTAGTTGTCTATTAGGATTATGGATGCGTGTGTGTCTCATAAATCGAGTTTGTTCACTATTCAGCCCTAATATTAGATCTACTTACAATATTTTTATTTATCGTTAATTTTCTGGGCAACATATAGCGCCTCATTATAGCATTAGCAAAAAGCTCCCTTGAACGCGATAAAAGATGAGAACTAAAACCCCCACGCGAGATTTTTTTCACAAATGCCTTCCAGCTTTTTCCTTTCTCCACTTTTCAGTGAATTTTCCTCAGCGCATTACTCTGAACTTTCTTATGAAAATGAAAATCCAATTTTCTTATTCTACGTTAGCCTGTAATGCCCATGCTACTACCTTGATTCTAATGAAAAAATATATACGGACGGTCCTGTGAAAACAATAATAAAAGAGGTTCAAGCGTCCCTGCGGATTGCTTTTCTTTGAGCTGCCTATCCCAAACCTTTGTACATAGACCGTATATAATTTTGCTTATCCTTATCTCTTTTCAAAAGGGAAAAATCCTTGTGTAGAGCGTTACTTTTATTGGATATAAAATACTCCTAAAGCTTAATGTGAGTGCTGGGCGCAAATGTAATTAGACAAAATGTGGAATCCATGTGTTCTATTCCAATTTAATGATCAAATGATTTTCTTTCTGAATGTGAAAATGTTCTTATCTGTATTAGAATGTGTACGACCGATAACCATTACCATATAATTTGGGTATCCAATCTTTATTTTCCTGAAAACCAAAAGTGCGATTAGTTACCGAAGTCTGTGTTATGGGCCAAAGGGGATTTCATTTGCCGATGTAGCAAAAAATAAAGGAACGAAATTGACACATCGGGATGGCTTTACAGTTTAACCGAGTGTTTAGGACTCATAACAGCTCAATCATTTAAGCGCTCTGATCACGAAATTGACACATCGGGATGGCTTTACAGTTTAACCGAGTGTTTAGGACTCATAACAGCTCAATCATTTAAGCGCTCTGATCTTCTGGTGGGTTTCTTGGGCAAAGGAAGAAAATGAAATATTTATTGATGGTTGAGAAATCATGTGGTTGACTGTATGTGGCGGGGGAAAAACTGATGTGTGATTTGAGAAAAAAAAAAAGAAGAAAGAAAAATGGAAAAATTCACAGAGGCGAGTGCCTCCATTTCCTCCCCCCTAAATGAAATATTTATTGATGGTTGAGAAATCATGTGGTTGACTGTATGTGGCGGGGGAAAAACTGATGTGTGATTTGAGAAAAAAAAAGAAGAAAGAAAAATGGAAAAATTCACAGAGGCGAGTACCTCCATTTCCTCCTCCCATCCTGGGTGCTAATATCAGATCATTTTTCTCTGTTACGTAGAAGAAAATGGCGCTTATTTTTCATTTTCAAAACCTGAACCCTTTGTTGCCACGCAAAGTATTATTGTTTATTTTTTATTGATGGTTTTGCATTTTAAAGTTAGAACTACTGAGTTTTGTAACTTTTTTTTATGATTCCTCCATAACAGTTCCATAATTTATTCACCGATTCTCGGCACTTGCGGAAACACCCGTTATTAATTCATCAAAATAATATTTATGCTTGTTTTGTGTGATAGGTCTAGCAAATATTTAATCTATTCATCATCACTCCTATTTGGATTACAGATATAATCTCAACGGGTATTCTTGACAATCTCGACTTGACCCAGGGTGCTAATATCAGATCATTTTTCTCTGTTACGTAGAAGAAAATGGCGCTTATTTTTCATTTTCAAAACCTGAACCCTTTGTTGCCATGCAAAAAGTATTCTTGTTTATTTATTATTGATGGTTTTGCATTTTAAAGTTCGAACTACTGAGCTTTATAACTTTTTTTATGATTCCTCCATAACAGTTCCATAATATTTATTCACCGATTCTCGGCACTTGCGGAAACACCCGTTATTAATTCATCAAAATAATATTTATGCTTGTTTTGTGTGATAGGTCTAGCAAATATTTAATCTATTCATCATCACTCCTATTTGGATTACAGATATAATCTCAACGGGTATTCTTGACAATCTCGACTTGACCCAGTACCTAATTCGGAAGTATTGTGTCTTTTATCGTCCATCTAATGAGGGATATACTGTGCTAACACAGAGTTGTTTGTTACAGTTGATACTCCAGTTACTCACCCTCACAGTCAATTGACGATTGATAAAATGGTCTCTGTCATGTAGAGTGGGTTAACGTCTGGGGTTTCCGCCTGTCCAGCAGTCCCATTTATGCTTGTGTGACTCCCTGACTTGAAAAATTTCAACACAGAGTTGTTTGTTACAGTTGATACTCCAGTTACTCACCCTCACAGTCAATTGACGATTGATAAAATGGTCTCTGTCATGTAGAGCGGGTTAACGTCTGGGGTTTCCGCCTGTCCAGCAGTCCCATTTATGCTTGTGTGACTCCCTGACTTGAAAAATTTCCTCTGCTTTCCATAAAATGAAAATTTTAGCATAATGTGAGTGTGTATGTAAAGTATATTAAAACTCGAGGTGAGTGTGAGTATGTTTTTTAAGAAAGGTGGGTGAGAGTATTACGGCAGGAGGAGGGAATTGAAATGTATACCTACATGTTTTAAAGCTGTTGCAGGAATGTGTCTGCTTTCCATAAAATGAAAATTTTAGCATAATGTGAGTGTGTATGTAAAGTATATTAAAACTCGAGGTGAGTGTGAGTATGTTTTTAAGAAAGGTGGGTGAGAGTATTACGGCAGGAGGAGGGAATTGAAATGTATACCTAATACATGTTTTAAAGCTGTTGCAGGAATGTAAAGGGGATGAGGGGGATCGGAAAAATGTTTCATCTGTACTCAAACTTGTACAAAGAAGTTACCTAGTTAAATGCTAGGTATGGTTCTTCTAAGAATCTAAGGAATACTTCCACACCCACACTACTGAGCACAAAGGTTCAAAAGGAAAAGGCTAAGTGAAATATTCTACAGAGAGTAGGTTCCTGGCTTTCCATATTGCACAACAGCAAGGCCAATACCTGTATGGCTTGCCTTTGTTATTGTAACACTTCAGTTTTTAATTTTTCATCTAACTTCAGTTTTTAATATTTCGTCTATAAGCCGCTTGATGGTGGTGGCGGTGGGGAAATTTCAAATCCATGGAGACTAATGATCCCGGTGTGTTGTTGCCGCTTCTACCTCCCTTACCACGCTAGTTGCCCCTTCATTTCCCTTCTACCACCGTTAGTTGCCCCTTCCATTCCCTTCTGCCTTGGTTATGCTACACCTCACGTTTCCTTCCCCTCTCCAATTTACTCCCCATTATGCTTCCCCATGTGTTCTGTCTGACACCTTTTTGTATTTTCTACGAAGTTAATTACTTTCATCTGTTCTGCATGATGATATTATTCGTGAGTATAGGGTGTACTCGCAGTGCCTACAAATGGATGTCATAAATAGAGCATGCAATAAATTTGATTTTTGTATTTTCTACGAAGTTAATTACTTTCATCTGTTCTGCATGATGATACTATTCGTGAGTATAGGGTGTACTCGCAGTGCCTACAAATGGATGTCATAAATAGAGCATGCAATAAATTTGGATTTTCATTGAATTTGCTAGTCTAGTGGAGAAGATTCTTATTTGCTGCATATAGGTAATCATAAGTTAACCACCTAAAGTTTGAACTAACTTGTTGATTGATAAACAAAGGTTAGATATCTTGTCAAGTGTTGGCTAAATAATTAGTTCACCACCTCATGAGGCCGCGGTTTCATGCATTGTGAAAGAAAAGTAGGTATTGGTATTCTGCGTTGCAAAGGGCTCAAAAGCTCCAAGCCGCGACAACGTAAAATTCAATTCCAATAAAGTCCGCGTCGTAAGAAATGTTCAACACTATAATACGCGGTATTTATAGTCCTGACGTATACTCGTATGAAAGCTTTAATAACTTTAATTCCATTTTCAATCTAACTTTCAAGCGTCAACACTTTCTAGTGAGCGTTACTCACGTAGCTCTCAGGTATTTCTTATAAGAAATGCAAAACCGCATCCACAAATAATACAGTTTTCTCGGTCGTACAGCGTACTTCCTGGGGAGATAAAGTTGACTTCTCTAGTTGACAAAAAGTTCAGCACTTCATACATCTCCTCGCCTTCGGGAAGGAAGGATCCTGGGGAGATAAAGTTGACTTCTCTAGTTGACAAAAAGTTCAGCACTTCATACATCTCCTCGCCTTCGGGAAGGAAGGTTCCCTTGCGACAGAGCCCTAAATAAGACAAATACTTCCAGCGTACAGCAGAAGATAAATGCTGCCGATAAAACATACGAGACTTATTTATCTCCATATTCTTTCAATATTAGTATCTCTGTTATCTTGGTTCCATTATGGTTCCCTTGCGACAGAGCCCTAAATAAGACAAATACTTCCAGCGTACAGCAGAAGATAAATGCTGCCGATAAAACATACGAGACTTATTCATCTCCATATTCTTTCAATATTAGTATCTCTGTTATCTTGGTTCCATTATGAATTTAATCTCGGGCGTTAGCAGTGTGGACACAGAGAACATTTAGGGATCAACTGAATTAATTTTGAATGAAAGAGCAGAGAGCTGAACTTTACTGGAGGATGGTAGACAAAGCAAGAAAGAACTGGAGGGCTCCAGAGCCAGGGGACGAGATACTCCCGAAGAGACATACCAGGAAGATTCAAACCTTAAATTGAACTCTTAAAATGGGAGAAACAATATTTGTACCCCTTAAAACTGATCATAAGAGGAAACGCACCTTATAATAAGTTCGAAAGTAATTTATATCCCTGAGTAGCCTCTTATGCCCTATACCACCAGTATCTCCCAGCCCTCCTCACCATCCTCGGAAAACAAAAGTTTTGAGGAAGAAGTTAGAAGAAACATCGATAAAAGAAGAGATATAAACGGAACATTTTCCGAACATTCAACCGTTCCCCATAATATATTGAAGGACGAGGGAGCGGAAGGTAATAATTTTATAAGAAAAACTTTGCTCATAAACATTTTCATTTTAGTTCATGATTTTCCCTTCAACTTTTTTCCCGAGGAAGCCTTTAGGGTAAAGTTGCTTGAGTTAGGGCAAATAATACAATAATCACGAGCCATGATCTCATCTCGAGGCCAAATTTCACGAAAGATTAATTATTGTACCAACCAACTGGAAAGCAGTAGATTTATACATATTTATAATCTTTAACCGCATAATCTCTATTGTTTTTGGATTGCATCTACACATCAATCCCCTTTGAAAACAACATGAATCTTTCTTGTTTTGGAACCTGGCCTTTCTTCCTTCTCTCATCCTCATTAGTTTCCTTAGTATTCTTCAACTCTTCACTCTACAACAATTATGGAAGTAGTTAAACATACCTATGCCATACGAAGAGGTCTTGTGGCTCTTTAACCGCATAATCTCTATTGTTTTTGGATTGCATCTACACATCAATCCCCTTTGAAAACAACATGAATCTTTCTTGTTTTGGAAAAGCCTGGCCTTTCTTCCTTCTCTCATCCTCATTAGTTTCCTTAGTATTCTTCAACTCTTCAATCTACAACAATTTTGGAAGTAGTTAAACATACCTATGCCATATACGAAGAGGTCTTGTGGCAAGAAGATCTTTCCGAGGAATTTCAGATTTTTCCAAGAATTCAATGTGAAATTTTCTCAATTTGACCATTATGATTCGCTTTTATTGCATTCTTTGTTACCTGTGCTTCCAGGACTTGAAAGTTACTAACAAGAAGTTCAAACTGCAAGTATTTTTTCCGTGGAGCTGAGTGTTAGGCACGTGTATTGCATTTCACACAAGAACATGAGAATCCGCGTCAGTTTGGAATTCCACGAAAATGGAATTTCTAAGAAAACACGTGCAAACTGGAAGCTTTTAATATGTGAAGGACTTCAATAATGTATTTTGGAATCAGGCATACACGCTTACATACTTACATTACTTAGTAACTTACATAATTATTATGCACATGTATGTAGGTAATATACTAAATACTGTAATCCTATTGAATTCAGAAATTCTGCAAGATCACTTGGGAATAAAACAAAATGGTATATTCATGCAGACAAAAAATGCAAGGTAGGTACATTAAAATTTAGTGAGACATATTATAATCTTTCCTGGGGAGATAAAGTTGACTTCTCTAGTTGACAAAAAGTTCAGCACTTCATACATCTCCTCGCCTTCGGGAAGGAAGGAAAAAAAAACGAAACTCATTTCGCAATGGAGAATAGTAAAAATGTCATGCGGTGAGAAGTTAATGAAAATGTAATTAGTTCACCACCTCATGAGGCCGCGGTTTCATGCATTGTGAAAGAAAAGTAGGTATTGGTATTCTGCGTTGCAAAGGGCTCACATCCATTTGTAGGCACTGCGAGTACACCCTATACTCACGAATAGTATCATCATGCAGAACAGATGAAAGTAATTAACTTCGTAGAAGATACAAAAAGGTGTCAGACAGAACACATGGGGAAGCATAATGGGGAGTAAATTGGAGAATTTATTGTGTTCCATACCATTCGGAAAGAAGAAAATCTAGTAATCAAAATTAATGACACATAATTACCTATACCAAAAAGGAGCACAAGTTTGGAAATCGCTCGTCTAAACTAACATGAATTATTATTTTCCAAGTTTATTATTATCCACTCCTCCGATTAATTGAGTTGGAAGAAATAATTCACCCATTGTAACCAGCAAGTTATCGCATGCTAACAGGAGAATTTCTGCTAGGTTTTTAGTGGGATATATAGGTACTTACGGTTGAGGTTAAAGGTAGGTACACCTGTTTGTAATTTGCCTACCCATACTTTTCAAGGTAAGGCTTTCTTGATGGTTATTCATGTCACTAATTTCGTTTTCTATCGGGATAACTAATTTTGTATTCTTTATAAGGCGCTTAGAAAAACCTTGAAATTTCCAAGTCTTTTTCCCCAGAAAGCAAGCACATTCATTGCCTGTCTAGTTATACCTATACCTGGAAGGTGTAAAAGGACACAGTCGGTAGTGATGACATAGAAACTGACAAGGGAAGTATTTTGAAGGGCGCTTTCTTCTTGCAATTATGAAAGTCTTGGTAAACAAGACAACTTAAAATTCTCTCCCTGAAAAGAAATAGAAAGCAAGAACGTTTGTGAGGTTTTTCATGTGATGTAGACGACTTTCATGTTTATTGACCTTGTCTAGACCAGCACTTCTCAAACCGATTATTATATACTTTGCCGGGAGCAACTGGAAATATTTGATATTGGATACGGAATTCATCATTTGTAAGTACAAGTGCGTAGATATGCACGAAACTTTTGGTTAAGATCGGTGCAACGGTTGGCGGCATTTTACCGCTTTTTGGCGGTTTTCGGTGTAATTTAACTATATATCGGGAACGGTATGAGCTAGAGACTTGAAATTTGGTATGTAGTTTACAAATGTGACAAGGGTGCAATTCAAAACGTTTGGTTGAGATAGGTGCTGCGGTTGGCGGTACCTATATTGACCGATATCGGGAACGGTATGAGCTAGAGACTTGAAATTTGGTATGTAGTTTACAAATGTGACAAGGGTGCAATTCAAAACGTTTGGTTGAGGTTGAGATAGGTGCTGCGGTTGGCGGTATATTGACCGT
>NW_007377995.1:0-21389 GCF_000475195.1 Diaphorina citri | reverse complement strand
CAAAACGTTTGGTTGAGATAGGTGCTGCGGTTGGCGGTATATTGACCGTTTTTTGGCGGTTTTCAGCTATACCGACTAGACGGTTAGAGATATTGTAAATGTTTAGCTATAAGAACAAGAACACCCAAAATAAGCATCATTCAATAGGATGAAAGTCGTGTGATTTATTTATTCTCTCTTCAACTTTCATTTTCTTTAGCCTCTCAGCCCCTTATGCGTTGGAACTTCCTATTTTCTATACTCGCTGTTCGCTTCTTTATAAAATTCTTTGTTTAAATACTTCCTTATTAATATTTTACTGGAGGAATCTATCCATGGGATTTGTTCTTTTTTTTTGCTTCTTTATAAAATTCTTTGTTTAAATACTTCCTTATTAATATTTTACTGGAGGAATCTATCCATGGGATTTGTTCTTTTTTTTTTCTTCTTCTTGCTTCTTTATAAAATTCTTTGTTTAAATACTTCCTTATTAATATTTTACTGGAGGAATCTATCCATGGGATTTGTTCTTTTTTTTTTCCTTCTTCTTCTTCTTCTTTCAGCCGCTTTTTTGACATCGAAGCAGCTGAGACCTTTGAGACCTTTATAGGGAATGATTCGTGTTCAGCAAAGCAGACAGATTATTGTATCCCTGTTGCGACTTTTCGTTATCACCACATTCAACATTCATCAACGAAAAAAAGGTATGACAGCCGCTTTTTTGACATCGAAGCAGCTGAGACCTTTGAGACCTTTATAGGGAATGATTCCTATTACTCAGGCCCTGTGTCTACTACAATCAGATTTAGCTTTTGTGAAATATTGAAAACATTAACCTGTACAGCAAAGCAGACAGATTAGTGCAGCCGCTTTTTTGACATCGAAGCAGCTGAGACCTTTGAGACCTTTATAGGGAATGATTCCTATTACTCAGGCCCTGTGTCTACTACAGTCAGATTTAGCTTTTGTGAAATATTGAAAACATTAACCGTGTTCAGCAAAGCAGACAGATTATTGTATCCCTGTTGCGACTTTTCGCTATCACCACATTCAACATTCATCAACGAAAAAAAGGTATGGAAGCGTGTCCCCGGGTGTGTGGTCACAAAATTATAAATGGAAATGTATGGTTTTTGTATTGAAGTAATGGAAACGCCAAACAAAAGTCTGTCGCTCATCAAGAGTCAGAAAATGTTATCCCGACTCGCAAAATTTATTCGAAACACAAACCCCGCCAAGTTCATCATTAGTGTTTCAATTATTAAAAGTCTTTTTAAAATTTGTAACTTTGTGTGTTTTCACAAAAGTTTTCAAATTAGAAAATTTTAAATTCCCTGAAAATGTTATCCCGACTCGCAAAATTTATTCGAAACACAAACCCCGCCAAGTTCATCATTAGTGTTTCAATTATTAAAAGTCTTTTTTAAAATTTGTAACTTTGTGTGTTTTCACGAAAGTTTTCAAATTAGAAAATTTTAAATTCCGATACATGCTTTCTTCAATTTGTTCATGCGATCAATTCATCTTGTAGTGACTTCTGGTCAGTCCCAAGTTCTTGAGCTTACAGAAGACATAAAAGTGTCACCGTTTATCAGATACACATTAATAAGGAGACTAACAGGTAAGTCCCCTGAAATCCTTTATCAAAAAACATAGAACACAGAACTGGTAAGTTTAATAAAATAACTATATAGGTACCTATATTATATATGGCATTCTGCCGACCTCATATAATATTTAGGAATGGGATAAGGTTTAGTGAAAGAATTTTGTTGCCGTTTATTTCATTCCTTAATTCCCAGCCGTTTCTGAGATATAAGCGTGGTTCGCAAATCACGAACCACCCTGTATAGGTACCTATATTATATGGCATTCTGCCGACCTCATATAATATTTAGGAACGGGATAAGGTTTAGTGAAAGAAGATTGTGTGGCATTTGTGGCAATCTAGATCTCAAAGAATGGCAAAATTCCAGAACGGAGTGATAGACTATGATAGCTAGAAAGGTGAAGAACAAATACCAATTTGTAGTCCATTACCAAACCCAACAAGAGATAGGTTTTTGTCGGTTCACAATGTCACTTTTAGAAGTCTCACCAAAAAACTTTTAAACATTCTAACACCTCATATCAAAAATTTGATAATGGAATAGTAGGCGTTAACCGTAGCCTCTCTTTGTTTGTCTGGAGAATCAATAAAGGTGCCTAACCTATGTTTAACCGGGATTTAACCTTGATTTTGAAGTTAATAATCTTGAGTAATCAATTTTATGCAATGCCATAATAGATTTTGAGAGTGTTTTAAACGTCTTATAGTTAATGTGTTGTATGTGTGATAGGAGGATTCTTCTGAAGTTAATTTCAATGGGTTTTTTCTTCTCTCCGCTCAATTTACATTCTACTGGGTGAAGTTTTTTACGAGATTTGTTTCTCTATCTATGTATAGGTATTCTGATGAAACAGGTAAGTCCCCTGAAATCCTTTATCAAAAAACATAGAACACAGAACTGGTAAGTTTAATAAAATAACTATATAGGTACCTATATTGCATTCTGCCGACCTCATATAATATTTAGGAACGGGATAAGGTTTAGTGAAAGAAGATTGTTTGGCATTTGTGGCAATCTAGATCTCAAAGAATGGCAAAATTCCAGAACGGAGTGATAGACTATGGTAGCTAGAAAGGTGAAGAACAAATACCAATTTGTAGTCCATTACCAAACCCAACAAGAGATAGGTTTTTTGTCGGTTCACAATGTCACTATTAGAAGTCTCACCAAAAAACTTTTAAACATTCTAACACCTCATATCAAAAATTTGATAATGGAATAGTAGGCGTTAACCGTAGCCTCTCTTTGTTTGTCTGGAGAATCAATAAAGCTGCCTAACCTAAGTTTAACCGGGATTTAACCTTGATTTTGAAGTTAATCTTGAGTAATCAATTTTATGCAATGCCATAATAGATTTTGAGAGTGTTTTAAACGTCTTATTAGTTAATGTGCTGTAAACCTTACTAATTGTTCGAAAATTAATACTTGTGTACTTGACGTTTAACAATCAATTTACTGATGGTCTTGTGTATGTGTAGTGTACCTAACTAGTCTTTAATGGGTGTCAAGCGTGAAGCTCGTGTTATCAAGATGAAACAAAATACAACATTAAATAAGAAGAAACAAGAAACATGGTTAATTTACTTGGAAGATAATTCAGGTATTACCTAAAAGTTTGGATGGTCTCAAAACCGTCCGAGAGCTCGACCATTAATTAGAACTTGTGAAACCAATAGTGCGTTTTGTTTCGAATTCCAAAACCCACCTAATATATCTTGATTTGATCTATACCAGAATTAATATACCAAAACAAGATACATGCTTTCTTCAATTTGTTCATGCGATCAATTCATCTTGTAGTGACTTCTGGTCAGTCCCAAGTTCTTGAGCTTACAGAAGACTAAAAAGTGTCACCGTTTATCAGATACACATTAATAAGGAGACTGGGAATGGAACTAGAAGTTCCAGCGAAGTAGTCCAAACAATGCAATATATCAGAGCAGTAATTGTCCAAACACTGAAATATATCGTCTATTTACACTTTTTACTTCATCAGAAATGTAAACCTTACTAATTGTTCGAAAATTAATACTTGTGTAGTAGACGTTTAACAATCAATTTACTGATGGTCTTGTGTATGTGTAGTGTACCTAACTAGTCTTTAATTGGTGTCAAGCGTAAAGCTCGTGTTATCAAGATGAAACAAAATACAACATTAAACAAGAAGAAACAAGAAACATGGTTAATTTACTTGGAATTCAGGTATTACCCAAAAGTTTGGATGGTCTCAAAACCGTCCGAGAGCCCGACCATGAATTAGAACTGGTGAAACCAATAGCGCGTTTTGTTTCGAATTCCAAAACCCACCTAATATATCTTGATTTGATCTATACCAGAATTAATATACCAAAACAAGATACATGCTTTCTTCAATTTGTTCATGCGATCAATTCATCTTGTAGTGACTTCTGGTCAGTCCCAAGTTCTTGAGCTTACAGAAGACATAAAAGTGTCACCGTTTATCAGATACACATTAATAAGGAGACTAATAAGAGTAAGTAGCTGCGAGTTCATTTATCACCTATTTTTTCGTTGTTTGGATCAATTTCAAATCAGTAAATTAACATTGATATGTCTGGGGAGATCAGGATGATTCGTCCTTATCCTTACAATGTTCAAATTGAACGGGTTAAAAGATTTGAACTTTGAAAAGTAAATAATTTATTTTTATTTTTCCACTTTACAATCCTTCTTGTTCAATTTTCATAAAATTTATATTTTTATTCCCATAAAAGAACGAAAATGAAACTTTTGTCTATATTTTCAGAAGGAGCAAAAAAATAATATTCATAAACAAATAATAATAAAAGTTCATAATAGAAAAACAAAACACAATAATAAAAAACTTTAAATAAAGAATAAAAGAAATAAATTAAATTAGAGAACTCCCATTCCTCGTGTCTTGGATGTTTTCTTCAAGCTTGGAGCGCGCTTGAATTAATCCAGAATTTTGCACGAATCCGCGAATCTTTTGTTTCCCAAGGATTAAAAATTTATTAGAAGACACCTAGAGCTAATCATATTTGAAGACACAATATTTGGATCAGGATCAGACATTTCTATTTAAATCCCAATGGCCCAAAAGATCCAAAACGTTTGTTTTGGACTTTCGGAGCTATAACTTCGTGTAGAGTTGTAACCTAGAGCTAATCATATTTGAAGACACAATATTTGGATCAGGATCAGACATTTCTATTTAAATCCCAATGGCCCAAAAGATCCAAAAGGTTTGTTTTGGACTTTCGGAGCTATAACTTCGTGTAGAGTTGTTGACAGTTCAATAAATAAATGACATTATTACAGACTTATGATAAGTTGGTTTGGGAATTCATATCGTTCTGAGATCACAAAACAATGTTTCGGCCTAGAACTTGTCTTTTAACCTCCAGGCTAACAAAACCCTTTGAATATACATACATAGATATATAATATATATATGGTTAAGGAAATAATCAAGATAGTATTGGACCGGACCGGCTCCGGGTATGAGATCACAAAACAATGTTTCGGCCTAGAACTTGTCTTTTAACCTCCAGGCTAACAAAACCCTTTGAATATACATACATAGATATATATATGGTTAAGGAAATAATCAAGATAGTATTGGACCGGACCGGCTCCGGGTATACCTAGTAGTCGCCACAAGGTCTGATTTGGGCATTGTTTGTGACTTTGTATTGGTGGAGAATGTAGAAGATGGTTATCTTAAATGTTCTCTGTGTCCACACTGCTAACGCCCGAGATTAAATCCATAATGGAACCAAGATAACAGAGATACTAATATTGAAAGAATATGGAGATAAATAAGTCTCGTATGTTTTATCGGCAGCATTTATCTTCTGCTGTACGCTGGAAGTATTTGTCTTATTTAGGGCTCTGTCGCAAGGGAAACGAAAGCCGATAATCAAGTTTGAAATCGAAGAGGAATCATTGAAAAGTGATGACCTGATGATCTTACTTTGGAATCTTTCTGGTACTCCTAGGATTGTCCAAGAGTTGATGTGCATTTGGATACTCACACATCTGATGATTCTGATAAAATTATATCTAGAGAATAATATCTCATATCATATTCCATAGGTAGGCATAAAAACTTGAAGTTGCTTCGCCAATTTTGTCCAGTAATAATGGCATCACATATGTGAATCATTTTAAGTCCATACCTGCTCATCTTTCGTGCTTAATGTTGACATTTAAAACAAGTGGAATCATCTCAATCAGTGCATGCCTGTATATTTCTGATTCTTACTGATGGAACCCTCTTATCTCTCCTACCATTATGACTTTTAGGTAGGTACTTAGCACACTTCCACTTGGTCTTTTAATTAATGTTCTACATTATATGTCATCCCACACGATGAGCTATCTGTAATCTTCCAGAGGTATCTCAGCCTATCAGCTGATGGAACCCTCTTATCTCTCCTACCATTATGACTTTTAGGTACTTAGCACACTTCCACTTGGTCTTTTAATTAATGTTCTACATTGTATGTCATCCCACACGATGAGCTATCTGTAATCTTCCAGAGGTATCTCAGCCTATCAGTCAGGTCTGCTGATGGAACCCTCTTATCTCTCCTACCATTATGACTTTTAGGTACTTAGCACACTTCCACTTGGTCTTTTAATTAATGTTCTACATTATATGTCAGCCCACACGATGAGCTATCTGTAATCTTCCAGAGGTATCTCAGCCTATCACTCAGGTCTCATCAATATGTCGAGCTTTAACAAGACAATCAATTTTGTTAACAAAAATAAAACAAGCTTGAATGAACAGCGTAGGTAGTAGCGTGTTACATGTCAGAAGAAATTAATCGAACAGTAAAACACTGAGAGCTACATGTATTTTAGGTATACTAATAGTACTACATAGATAGCTGTCTAATTTATTAGCGAGTTCCTCTACAAGCGAAAACAGAGATACATAGCTCTACAAGTGTGCAATGTGCAAGAGCATTTTAATTAATCTTCAAAGCTTGTCCTCTAGCTCCATTACTAAATAATGATCGCAGAGTTACCTATGATGAGTAATTAACATCTCTCAAGTATTTACACTCAGAGGATTAATTGATAATTATGAAATTCCCTGCAGTCTGCAGGTTCACATGATCGTGTTGATTATTCTTACTACCTCCGAGGTAGGTAACAGTAATAGGGTCTCTCAAAAGATTCAAAATGTAGGTTGCATGCTTCTACATGTGAAATGGCATATAAATTTGACCTCAAAGCATACATTTTCCTTCTAGTAATATGCAAATATGGACGAACACAAAAGATGGACATGGATATTTCGCATTGTACTCTGACAAGTGAACATAATCATGAAATAATTTATACCTCTACTAAGCTCGTAATGAATGAAGAACAAAAAACAGAATAAAGGCCGCCCCGCTCTGCTGCTAATACACAGTATTCCAACTTGGGTCGAGTGTGGACTTCGACATTTCCTGTTCCCCCCCGATGTTTCTTCTAACTTCTTCCTCAAAACTTTTGTTTTCCGAGGATGGTGAGGAGGGCTGGGAGATACTGGTGGTATAGGGCATAAGCATAAGAGGCTACTCAGGGATATAAATTACTTTCGAACTTATTATAAGGTACGTTTCCTCTTATGATCAGCTTTAAGGGGTACAAAAAATTGTTTCTCCGATTTTAAGAGTTCCATTTAAGGTTTGAATCTTCCTGGTCTGTCTCTTCGGGAGTATCTCGTCCCCTGGCTCTGGAGCCCTCCAGTTCTTTCTTGCTTTGTCCACCATCCTCCAGTAAAGTTCAACTCTCTGCTCTTTCATTCAAAATTAATTCAGTTGATCCTAAGTGCGCTCAGCTCCAATGGAAGAAATGTGAACTAGCAAATTTGTTTATTGAGCCAATTCTGACATGCCAAAATGTGTCCTTCCTCTGAGCATCTCATCTGGTGTATTCTGAAGGCGAAATATTCCCAATACTGCATCACAAACACCCTCTTACACCGACCAAAGCAAGTATTTGGGGGAAAGCTATGTGCCACTGCTGGAGCCCAAAATTTCTGAAATTCATTTCCTCGAGCAACACGAGGTAAGAAGCAGGCAAGGAAATTAGATCGTTCCCGGAGCCCCGAGAAAATTAGATGGCTCCCCGTACCTGGGGTATTCTGATTTCGAGCCGGGGAGACATTATATTCCGATGTCATTATTATTTGAAGTACTTTATTTCTACTAAGCTCGTAATGAATGAAGAACAAAAAACAGAATAAAGGCCGCCCCGCTCTGCTGCTAATACACAGTATTCCAACTTGGGTCAAGTGTGGACTTCGACATTTCCTGTTCCCCCGATGTTTGCAGAATTGAAAATGTTCAGGGTTTTCATCGAGGTATGCAATAACAATAAACTCTGAAATGGATGCTGGTCTAGTTCCTGTGTGAGGAGATTTTGTTTTTCAAAGAGAGAACGGACTCTCAAAGTAAATCCTGTGGGAGGGATAGGAATGTATTGGAAAGCAATGCAGTAGCAGGAAGTGCAACGACAAAGGGACATGGTAAAACTTTTGATACAATAAGTTACATTCAGAAAATTACAAAGCTCCTGCCAGTTCTAATAGTGTATGACAGATGTACTTTATTGTGATGAGAGGATATTGCATCATTATTCCTCTGAATTCTCAAAGAGGATGAATACTTGGTATTTAAAGCCGCATGTACTTTATTGTGATGAGAGGATATTGCATCATTATTCCTCTGAATTCTCAAAGAGGATGAATACTTGGTATTTAAAGCCGCAGTATTGTAAGGTATGTGTTTCCTTGTTTCTGCCTTTGAACACGTGAAAGCGTCTCCTACGTGTTTACCTTCTACTCGCATGTAGGTATTGGCAGTGGGTTCTTTACATATTGTACGTTAACCAGTCTTGTCTTTCTGTTGACCCCAAACATTGGTAATACGAATGTAAACAGACAAAAGCTGAAAATCCTGGGGCCAAAAAACATCCATCGCAATTTCGCATTGGAGAGGCTTTATCTATTTTTGATTATCTGTGCAGTACATTGGAAACATGAATCCCAATCCTACATACTTCTTTCATATTTGATTTATGTGCTGGGTTTATGTTTATGTAGTTTTCATTTTCAAAATAAGGTTACGCGATTATATTTCACGTCCCTCTGTTATTTGATAATTCATATTTCATAATATCTTCTTTAAGCTGTTCTGTTTATAATCGTGGAATCATGTTTATTAGTCGGTGAAAAATACATTGTTATCCATATGTTGATTCCGTTCAGGGTTCCATTCAGGGACAGAAACTCCAGGTATTTTTAAAGAACTTTCTTCTAACGATAGAATCGAAGAAATTGAGAACCTTATTTATTTTGTTCACAAGGAGATCTAAACATTGTTAATCTATTAGTACGGTGGAACATGTTTTACTTACCAATATAACTGTACTTGTAATATCACCTGTTAAACTGGCCCTTGACACTCTCCTAACTGGGAAAAGTTCTTAAGCTTATAACTGTACTTGTAATATCACCTGTTAAACTGGCCCTTTGACACTCTCCTAACTGGGATACTGGGAAAAGTTCTTAAGCTCCCCCCTAACTTGTTTGACCCATATACCCCTATGTATTATTGTACCCGTACCCTCTTAAGCTCCCCCCCTAACTTGTTTGACCCATATACCCCTATGTATTATTGTACCCGTACCTATGTACTCTATGTACTATAGAGATACGTGATTATTAGGTGTGTTCATATTTGTATCCAAGAGGATTATATCATAAAACAGGGATCCTATGTACTCTATGTACTATAGAGATACGTGATTATTAGGTGTGTTCATATTTGTATCCAAGAGGATTATATCATAAAACAGGGATAGTTGGGATATTTCTTCATTGTTTTCATTGTTATTTAACGTTGCTGATTGTGTTCGTTTGTTTTGTTACAGGTAAGTCCCCTGAAATCCTTTATCAAAAAACATAGAACACAGAACTGGTAAGTTTAATAAAATAACTATATAGGTACCTATATTATATATGGCATTCTGCCGACCTCATATAATATTTAGGAATGGGATAAGGTTTAGTGAAAGAATTTTGTTTGGCATTTGTGGCAATCTAGATCTCAAAGAATGGCAAAATTCCAGAACGGAGTGATAGACTATGATAGCTAGAAAGGTGAAGAACAAATACCAATTTGTAGTCCATTACCAAACCCAACAAGAGATAGGTTTTTGTCGGTTCACAATGTCACTTTTAGAAGTCTCACCAAAAAACTTTTAAACATTCTAACACCTCATATCAAAAATTTGATAATGGAATAGTAGGCGTTAACCGTAGCCTCTCTTTGTTTGTCTGGAGAATCAATAAAGGTGCCTAACCTATGTTTAACCGGGATTTAACCTTGATTTTGAAGTTAATAATCTTGAGTAATCAATTTTATGCAATGCCATAATAGATTTTGAGAGTGTTTTAAACGTCTTATTAGTTAATGTGCTGTATGTGTGATAGGAGGATTCTTCTGAAGTTAATTTCAATGGGTTTTTTCTTCTCTCCGCTCAATTTACATTCTACTGGGTGAAGTTTTTTACGAGATTTGTTTCTCTATCTATGTATAGGTATTCTGATGAATTTTTTGGCAAGTCAATCATTTATTTTATTTTTATGGCTCTCTAACATGTATTGGCACTACAGAAATTTATCAGTTTCATTTTCATCACCTTGGCCGTTTTGTTATTCACTTCTCAACAGAGTGCCTAATTTGCGAGTTCTTTTGATCTGACAGCTCTTCAATATTATGTTATTTTTGCACCTACTTCAATGGTCTATAGTCTATACGACATGATAACGTGCAAGATTTTTAACCTTTTTACTCGCTAAACCTGATTCCTTGATGTTTGTCTTCAATGATATGCATTAGAAGATTCAATAACATGTTTTCGAGATACCCTGAATGTTCGGTATGGTCGGTCAGTGATGTCACTGACACTGATGTCCTCTAGTAGGCGTTGCTCGAAGAACTTCTCTATTCCTATACATTGCTAATTATAGGTTTAATTAACTTTGATCTCACATTAATCACCGAGACGGCTTCAAAAATCGGAAACATACACCCGCAAACGTGATCTAGCATGGGATTATTGGATTTGATAGATATGCCAAAAATGTTGTTGTATTTATCGTTTTCAGCTTTGAGATTATTATTTTTCCTCTTTTCTAATTTTATTTTGATTTAAAAAAACAAGTCTGAGAATCTAATATCTGAGAATGTTATTTTATTATTTCTTTATTTATGAACATAATATAATTCATTAAAAGACAAAACAGCAAGAGCTTTGTAAAGTACTTCATAAACTATACTAAATCATTTTTACAAGGGTGTGCAAAGCACCCGTAAAATACTCTCAAGTAGTTTTTTTTTCTTTAAAAGAATATATTATTTGCTTGAACTTCATTCAAAACATCATAATCTTTCCAGTTAATTGCATTTTTATGAGCGATAAAATAATGAATTCCCAGATGCTAATCACCGATGGAAACTATTAAAAGTCTATATATAAACTATGCCATGAGTTAGATAGGAATCTTGAGCGTAAAAAAAATATAGACAGTTATCAAAAAAATGCAAATTATTAAAATATTTATAAAATTTCTCGCTGAAAATTGTGTTTTTTATTATTACTATTATTTTTTTACTTCTTTAATTTTTTTTTCCTGTTTTTCTTTCTTCTGCTTCTTCTTTTTCTTCTGCTCGAGAAATGCTGGCGTAAAGCTTCAACTGAATTTTATTAAATGCTTATTGATTGCTCGTTTTTTTTTTTTTTTTTTTTTTTTTTTTTTTTTGAAAAATGATTTTCCTGCATAAAGGTGCTGTTATAATCACCTGTCAGAGGCTATATTATGTATTTATTTAGGGTATGTATTTCATATTTATGTAGGCTATGCGGAATAATATGTTGACATTTTGAAATTTACAATGAAAAACAGCTCTCTATAATTTTGATGCCACGCTGCTATTAGTATTAGCATTTAGCTGGTGATAAATTTCATTTTTAGCTGAATTCCCAATAGGTGCCAGCTTAAGTTCTCTTGTTGAAGTGTCAACATTTTGGGTGGATTTGTTTTTTGCTGATTTTTCTCATTCTCCTGCTTCCTTTTCTCTCTGCTCGTTTTTCTTTGTCTTCTTCTTGTTATTCTTGTTTACCTTTTACTTCTTCTCTTTATTCTTCTGCTCTTTTCTTCTCTTCCTTGTTCTCTTTCTTCTTGGTCATCCTCCTTTTTCCTCTCACCTCTCCTCTTCATTCCTCTCTGTCTTCTTTTTGCCTTATTATTACCTTCTACTTCTTCTGCTCCTCCTTCTCCTCCTCAATTTTTTCTCTTTTTCCTCCTCCTGCTTTTTCTTCTTTGCTGTTTTCATCTCTTTTTTTTTTTTTTTTTTTAAACACGATGTGTGAATCGATATAGGAAAAGCCAGGGAGATAATTTTTTCCCTGCTCCAGCCGCAGATGGTAGATTATCTTCAATCCCACTCACGTAGAATTCATCCCCATATTGCCCGCGTTTTATCCCCGGGCCTCCGGATCGTAATGAAGTTGATGGTGTTTGTAGGAAGCATCATAACTAGATATAGGGGTAGTAGGTTTGTAGGAATAGTAAGGTAGCAGGGTTGTAGGAATAGTAAGGTAAGTAGGTTTGTAGGAATAGTAAGGGTAGCAGGGTTGTAGGAATAGTAAGGTAGCAGGGTTGTAGGAATAGTAAGAGGTAGTAGGTTTGTAGAGATATAGTAAAGGGTAGTAGGGTTTGTAGGAATACTAAGGGTAGCAGGGTTGTAGGGGCAAAGTCGCCGGAGCCTGGCTCCTTCTAGCCATAAAACTAATACAGCTGAAAGCATTGTTTAGAGTAGGGAAGCAAGGGAGGGAGAAGAGAGAGAGCGAGGATTAAGCGAGGGAAAAAAATGAAAGCAGAAAGAGAGGGAGACAAGAGCGCGCGAGGAAGGAACGCGAAGAAAGTGGGAAAGAGAGAGAGAGAGAGTGAGAGGAAAAAGGGTATAGGGAGAGGAGGGAGAGAGTTAGGAAAGCAGAGAGGAAGAGACAGATAATATAGAATAGGGAGATATAAGAATAGAGAGAGAAGAGAGAGAGAGAAGGAGAGGGAGGTAAGGAGGAAAGAGAGAATGAAAAAGTGTTGTAAAAGTTTATATTTTTTCGTATCACCTGGCCTGAGATAGGGTTTCTACGTAGCTTATTGAAGTGCTCTACAGTGCTTTGCACTTTTGAGCTGTTTTTCTTTTTTTTTTCCGTAAGTTGATGATGATCTCACTCTCTCCTCTCCCTCTACCTTCTCACTCTCGCGCCTCCTTTCTCTCTCTCTCCCTCTCCTTTGCCGCTCTTTTCTCCTTCTCCTTTCTCTCTTTTACTCTCCTTCTTGTTTCTTTTTCCTCTCTCTCCCTCTTCTTTCTTTTTCCTCTCTCTCCCTCTTTCTTTCTCTCTCTCTCTCTCTCTCTCTCTCTCTCTCTTTTCTCTTTATCTCTATCTTCTCTCTCTCTCTCCTCTCTCTAATATCTCACCATCCCATCTCGTGTTTTAATTTCGCATATTCCACCCCCTCCCCCTCCTAATTCTCGTAATGCGTCTTTTCATGTCCCATATTCCTCCCCCTCCCAATCCCATCCTCGTAATGCGTCTTTTTATTTCCCATATTCCACCCCTCCCAATCCCATCCTCGTAAAGCGTCTTTTCATTTCGCATATTCCTCCCCCTCCCAATCCCATCCTCGTAATGCGTCGTTTCATTTCGCATATTCCTCCCCCTCCCGATCACATCCTCGTAATGCGTCTTTTCATTTCGCATATTTCTCCCCCTCCCGATCACATCCTCGTAATGCGTCTTTTCATTTCGCATATTCCTCCCTCTCCACCTCCCATCCGTATTACTCCTATGAGAAAATGCCTCGTAATGCGTCTTTTCATTTCGCATATTTCTCCCCCTCCCGATCACATCCTCGTAATGCGTCTTTTCATTTCGCATATTCCTCCCCATCCCAATCACATCCTCGTAATGCGTCTTTTCATTTCGCATATTCCTCCCTCTCCACCTCCCATCCGTATTACTCCTATGAGAAAATTAATCCCAAGTACATAATGAGATCTTTATCAAGGAAGGTTAGAAAGAATGCTTTATTTCCCTTGGAACTTTGCTTGTTTTCCTTGTACTTCTTATACGAATACGAACTCTAGATTCAACGTACTAGATAATAATTACTGTAATGGTATAAATGGAGAGAAAACAAACAGTAAACTTCGTAGAAAGAGGAGAGGAGAAGATAAGCAAAGATGAAAAGGTGACAATGACGAAGGAGTTATATCATGGGAAAGAAAAGGCATAAAAGAAGAGAGAAAGAACTTCCTGACTCTTTTAAACCTGAAAATTTAATTTTAGAATCTTTTATTGCATCCTGTTTAGTTTTTCTCGTCGAAAGTGGGGGGGGGGAGGGAAGGACGAGGAACAAGCTGAGCCCGTCCCTCCGGGAATTTTTGAGCCCGTAATTTATTCGATTGTGGTTAAAGAAAATCAGTACATATGTACCTACCTAATTTGTTTAATATTCAGCTTATTTTTATTATTGATTTGATTTTTCATTTTATTTGCATGTAATGATTTAAAATCAAGACTAGAGCCCGTTCTCCCTTTATTTCTTTAAGTCACCCATCCATTTATTGGCCTTGCTCGGCGTAGCCTAACACAGGTGAACAGAAAAGGAGACGGAGAAGGAGAACAGGAGAGGAGACGGAGAAGGAGAATAGGAGATTGAGAACGATAATAGAAGAAGGGAAATAAGGTAACTAAACGAGGAAGAGAAAGAAGGAGGATGGAAGGAAGACTAGTAAGAGGTAAATATGAAATTAAACGCAAAGGAGAAGTAAGACTGAATGAAAAGGAGGAGGTAAAGGATAGAAGTAAAAGAGGAAGAAGGACAAAAGGAAGAGACGAAAGGAAAAGAGGAAACTATAGGGGAGGGAGAAAGAGGAGGGAGAAATGGGGAATCTAAAAGAGAAGAGAGGGAAAAGGGAAAGGAGAAAAGAAGGACTGGGGGAAGAGGAGGCATATAAAGTAAAATTATGATGTCTTGAGACTTTTATGCCATTATGAGAAACAATAAATGTATACAGGGTGTTCTTAACGATTCTTCACTCACGTTATTCTTAATCTTGAGTAATCAATTTTATGCAATGCCATAATAGATTTTGAGAGTGTTTTAAACGTCTTATTAGTTAATGTGCTGTATGTGTGATAGGATGATTCTTCTGAAGTTAATTTCAATGGGTTTTTTCTTCTCTCCGCTCAATTTACATTCTACTGGGTGAAGTTTTTTACGAGATTTGTTTCTCTATCTATGTACCTATAGGTATTCTGATAATTTTTTTGGCAAGTCAATCATTTATTTTATTTTTATGGCTCTCTAACATGTATTGGCACTACAGAAATTTATCAGTTTCATTTTCATCACCTTGGCCGTTTTGTTATTCACTTCTCAACAGAGTGCCTAATTTGCGAGTTCTTTTGATCTGACAGCTCTTCAATATTATGTTATTTTTGCACCTACTTCAATGGTCTATAGTCTATACGACATGATAACGTGCAAGATTTTTAACCTTTTTACTCGCTAAACCTGATTCATCACCTTGGCCGTTTTGTTATTCACTTCTCAACAGAGTGCCTAATTTGCGAGTTCTTTTGATCTGACAGCTCTTCAATATTATGTCATTTTTGCACCTACTTCAATGGTCTATAGCTATACGACATGATAACGTGCAAGATGTTTAACCTTTTTACTCGCTAAACCTGATTCCTTGATGTTTGTCTTCAATGATGTCCACTATTTCCTTTTTTTTTTTTTTTTTTTTTTTTTTGCCAAACTATACTTCGAGTTGACATGACGAAAGGGGTTGGGGGAATGTTGACAAATAATTAAACATTATTTACCTCGAACGAAAGTAGAAACAGTCGTAAAAAAAGTCGAGTTGTACTTTTTGATATGAGGAAGCATAAACGGAACGCTCCCAAAGTTTTCCGAGTTACGAGTCATGCGACATTAATTATCCAAAATGGCGAAACTGTGTTAATTAAATTGTGGCGTTTATATGATATACCTACCTATTTACCTATGTACATTATAGCTAGCTAGTTACATATCTACTTGAAGTACGCCTACCTGTATGTGTGTGCTTTTTACTTTTCCTATCTTATATTTTTTAGAGGTATCTAAGTCTTGTAAGACCGGATAGTATGATAAAATCGGGTAGTGGCATTTTCTGAGAAACTACTGGCACTATTTGTCTGATTAGTATATGTAGTGGTAGTTTGTGGAGATAGCTCCATGTGTAAATATTAGCAGTAAGCTATGCAATAGTAAGGTACTTCACTATATCAAGAGCAATAAAACTCCAATCCCAATGCTAATCAACTAATGTTAAATTCTTTCGCTGAATTTTATAGCTTCAAATTGAACCTAATGATGGAAGTATTTATGCCTATTTCGCTACAGTTTATGCTATGGGATAGTTTGTGGAGATAGCTCCATGTGTAAATATTAGCAGTAAGCTATGCAATAGTAAGGTACTTCACTATATCAAGAGCAATAAAACTCCAATCCCAATGCTAATCAACTAATGTTAAATTCTTTCGCTGAATTTTATAGCTTCAAATTGAACCTAATGATGGAAGTATTTATGCCTATTTCGCTACAGTTTATGCTATGGGATCGACTCATAAATTCAACCCATCATTGATGTTCTCAGTATGATCTCATATATGTATGTACCTGCTCTGTATCCTATATAGACAGGAATCCCAGTCATTCCAAAGCTATGTTATAACGAGTAATTTGGGTTGGTATATTTCATGCACATATCCATGTATGTTTTATATTTCCAATGTAAATAGCGGACGTACCTTGTTTCTCATGTCTGTTTTTGGATTTCCCGATAATCCCGATGGTTTTTCGTGGTAAAAACTGTACCCTCATTCAAATTTCTCATTGAGTAGGTAAATGAGATTTTCCATGGACGAACGAGAATTTTAAACGATTTAACGTCACCGAAAATATGCGCCCTTTTGATTAGAGTGAGTTCTTCGAAACGTGTTCGTGCTTGGTGAGACGATTGCATAAAATTGCGGTTTTATGTCAATATGTCATAAATCATATCAATCTCATTTTATCTGTAACAATGTTGTCTGAGAAGTATGCTGTGTCGTATTGGCAACCCAAACTTTGGACAGTCCGTCAGTACATTTTATTATTATTTCTCCCTGGGTAAGTAGGTACATGATTCAATTCATTCTTGTATGGTAAGTAGTAGGTATAGGTTGGTAATTATTTAGGTTGGTAATTCGGTATCTTAAAAAATGAACAAATAAATTCATGAATATTATTTCTCCCTGGGTAAGTAGGTACATGATTCAATTCATTCTTGTATGGTAAGTAGTAGGTATAGGTTGGTAATTATTTAGGTTGGCAATTCGGTATCTTAAAAAATGAACAAATAAATTTATTTAATAAGTAGTGAACTTTCATTTTCTATCGTTGCTCCTATAAATCCACGTATATCTACTTTCCTGACTCCTAGATAGGAGAAGTAAGAGGAGAAACCCTCATATGGATTCGTTTTTATGACATTTCAACAGATCCATAAAAAAGCTCTTACACAGACAATATTAAAAACATAGAATGTAGAAAAAAAAAATAGTAAATGTGGATACAATGTAGTTGTAGCCCTCCAAGCCCTACACAACCTAAAGCCTATCCTTTTTTTTACAGTTTTATTATGTTTGTCACATTATGGAACATCAGGTTCTGTTTTAGGTACCTATGATATGTGTTTTTCTGCTTTAGGTATGTGTAGTTTTGCTTCAGTAGGTATATAAAAAAAATTTAGAAAAAAAAAAAAAAAAAAATAGTAAATGTGGATACAATGTAGTCGTAGCCCTCCAAGCCCTACACAACCTAAAGCCTATCCTTTTTTTTTACAGTTTTTTTATGTTTGTCACATTATGGAACATCAGGTTCTGTTTTAGGTACCTATGATGTGTTTTTCTGCTTTAGGTATGTGTAGTTTTGCTTCAGTAGGTATATTATGTAAGTAGTAATGTAGTAGGTATGAGATAGCAAAATTATTGTTTCTTTACATACCTATATAGTGGAGTTTATACTATACACAGTAAACACATCACTCACATCATCCTATAGGTATATCTTTGGTGAACAGCCAATTTTTTTCTGTCTCTTCATTTTGATTGTTTCTGCACAGTTTGTTCTGACTCTTTCGATTCTAGGGGGCTCCGCAGAGCCCACAGAAAATAATCAGAAACCTTGTTGTCTTGAGAAGAGATCTGAAATACCATTCCTATGAGGCATTCATTCTAACAAGTAAATATCCCAGAGTCGTGTTTGCCTATTGGAATTGTTCACGGTGATATTCTAATCAAGTAATCATAATCATAATCACACATGATCTTGATGAGTTTCGTGATGTTGATGCGTACAGCTAGGCATGGATTAAATTTCCTGAATTGAAGTAGACTAGTTATCTTTGAAGGAATCGCTCCTGCCTTGTAAGCGATTCCCGCCCGGGGCGGATTTTATCCTGAACGGATAATGTTCGTTCTCGGAACGGTTGGCTTTCTCCTATCCTGTCTTCCTTTTCTCTTATATTTCGGGACGATAAGACCTTAGCAGTTACAGTTCCCTCTGTCAAACCTCTTGAAAAATAAAAGAAGACAGCTAATTTTTAGTTTGCCAATAAAATTTAGATAAAGATTTGTCGAATATTCAATGAAGGAAGAAGGACCGCCCCTGGTGTTCCTAAGATTCTGACATAATTAAGGCAGCAGTGTACATCTTCGATTTTTTTCGATTCGGGATTTCACACCAATTTACGTGTGGTCATTAGTTCTACTTGATGTTATGACCACAATTTTTTTATGTACTGATTGCCTAATGTTGCATGCGGAGCTAGTATTCATCATCCTAATGTCGGTAGAGATTTGCCAGCACATTAGAATTGTAGATATAAGAAAAACAAACTATACGTAGGTACACTGTACTTATGAGATAATTAGCTGGAAAGAAACCTGAAATACGAAGGTATACTCGTACACTAAGGTTGCAATCACATGATTGATTTTACACTTTTTACTTTCCTTATCCTATAAGAAGGAAAGTAATCCAGTTTTTAATGCCAAAACACGTTTTGAGGTCCCTAGAGCCTAAATCCAAAGTTTCAGCCATTGGCAAATTTTCGATGGTCAGTTTTTAGTGCCAAAACACGTTTTGAGGTCCCTAGAGCCTAAATCCAAAGTTTCAGCCATTTTTCCGTGTCGTCAGTTTTTAGTGCCAAAACACGTTTTGAGGTCCCTAGAACCTAAATCCAAAGTTTCAGCCATTGGTCCGTGTGTGTGTCTGTCTGTCTGTAAACAAAATATCTCGAGAACGGTAAGAGCTAGCAACTTGAAATTTGGTATGTAGATGTCAAATGTGACAAGGATGCGACACGAAACTTTTGGTTAAGATTTTAGCCAACACCTGAGAGCAGCCTAAGACGCGTTTCGTTCTTATTGGAACTCATCAGTTAGACATAGCTCTCAGGCCATAGGGGAGGGAGAAAGAGGAGGGAGAAATGGGGAATCTAAAAGAGAAGAGAGGGAAAAGGGAAGGGAGAAAAGAGGGGGGGGGGGGGGGGGGAGAAGGAGGAGGTACAAGCTGGGCCCGTCCCTCCGGGAATTTTTTAGCCCGTAATTTATTCGATCGTGGTTAAAGAAAATCAGTAGAGAGAAAGAGAGTGATGGAAATAGAGAAGAGAAACAGAGAAAATTACACAAAATTAAGAAAGAGAAAGGAGAGAATTTATGGGAAGGGAGAGAGAGAGAGGGAGGGAGAGAGAGAGGGAGGGAGAGGGAGAGATTAGTAATGTGAAAGAGGAGAGGCTGGCATTTAAGTGAAATAACAGTTTCCCACCTCTCAGTCTGGCTGAAGGACTATAAACAGAGAGTAGATCAGCGTCTAGCTAGGGGACTATAAACAGGGAGTAGACTAGTCCAAATTTCCTCACGCTATATCAAAGCGAAGGTTGAGTGCGAACGGCATCCCACTCGGAAAATTTTGGTGCCAAAACCAGTTGCCCTCAAAGTATCATTCTAAAGCTGATTGAGAGGCCGACGACAAACGCCGACCCCATCTGAACATGGGAAAAGGCGAAGAAGAAGAAGAAGAAGAAGAAAAGTTTCCCGAAGAAGAAAAAAAGTTTCCCACCTCTACTATAAATATGGGTGTAGCTGTAGAGAATCAGTACTTAAAGAACCGAGGAATATTAGAGGAAAAGGAAAGAAGGAATAAGGTAAATAAAAGAGGGAAATAAGGTAACTAAACGAGGAAGGGAAAGAAGGAGGATGGAAGGAAGACTAGTAAGAGGTAAATATGAAATTAAACGCAAAGGAGAAGTAAGACTGAATGAAGAGGAGGAGGTAAAGGATAGAAGTAAAAGAGGAAGAAGGACAAAAGGAAGAGAAGAAAGGAAAGGAGGAAACCATAGGGGAGGGAGAAAGAGGAGGGAGAAATGGGGAATCTAAAAGAGAAGAGAGGGAAAAGGGAAGGGAGAAAAGAAGAACTGGGGGAAGAGGAGGCATATAAAGTAAAATTATGATGTCTTGAGACTTTTATGCCATTATGAGAAACAATAAATGTATACAGGGTGTTCTTAACGATTCTTCACTTACGTTATTCTAGAAATTTAGCCCCCCCTATTGATTGATCAAAGTGTGGTTAAAGTTTTAAATCGATGACTTTGCCAAATCTAAGGTGTGTCTACACATAGTCGACCGGGCGTCGATCGATATCGACTGAACTGTCCACACTGTCTTTGATTTAAAATCAAGACTAGAGCCCGTTCTCCCTTTATTTCTTTAAGTCACCCATCCATTTATTGGCCTTGCTCGGCGTAGCCTAACATAGGAGAACAGGAGAGGAGACGGAGAAGGAGAATAGGAGATTGAGAACGATAATAGAAGAAGGGAAATAAGGTAACTAAACGAGGAAGAGAAAGAAGGAGGATAGAGATGGAAATTGTGGAGAAACGAGAACCTGCGTTTTCTATGTAAGATTTTATTTGTGTTGAGTGTTGTTGTGAGCGCCACAAGATCGACGGTTGGCGGCATTTTACCGCTTTTTGGCGGTTTTCGGTGTAATTTAACAATATCTCGGGAACAGTATGAGCTAGAGACCTGAAATTTGGTGTGTAGTTCACAAATGTGACAAGGCTGCGGTTGGCGGTATTTTGACCGTTTTCTGGCGGTTTTCAGCTATACCGACTAAACGGTTAGAGATTTTGTAAATGTTTGGCTATAAGAACAAGAACACCTAAAATAAGCATCATTCAGTAGGATGAGGAAAGTCGTGTGATGTTCACAGCAGATTTTTTACAGTCCGAATGAGTATACTGTAGTCCAGATGTAAACACTTTAGGAGTATTCTGATTCTTTTGTGAGAGATACTCGAGAGTCTGTGGAAAGTGGGAGAGCAATTTTTAAAGGGTTGTCTAATCCTTACTAAAATGTAGAGGAGGTATAGGTATACTAGAGATGTCAAACACTTGAGCACTTATGTAAACGTTGAGTTTTTTGACTCCATATAGTTCCAATGGGATCTCTTTTCCCTTATTACATGAAAAAGTAAAATTTCGTACAAAACGGGACTGTTTAAAATACATCACAAATAAACGAATAAAAGGGGATAATACGGGATAAATTAAAAGTCTTATTAATAAAATGTATGAAAAC
>NW_007377994.1:169014-173861 GCF_000475195.1 Diaphorina citri | reverse complement strand
ACAAAGCTATCATTTTTCCATTGTGTGCAAAAGTCATCTCCACTATTTTCATGTTTTGAATTTCCAATAAAATAAATAGGTACCTAGGTCACAATAAAATTTTATCTCGTGAATAGCCTACCCTGTATATATTTTTTTTTAATTATAATTGCTTTACGAGGAGGATTGAAACGAATGTGTTACGTGAGTGATTGGTGTGATATATGAGAGACCCTATATATAAATTCTACATAGGTATATCAATCTATAGTGTTGCGATTTCGAGTGGGAGTACAGCTAGGTAATAGAAAGTAATGGGTTCCATTAGATGGATTTAATTATTTAATTAATCCTAGGTACCTAGGTCACAATAAAATTTTATCTCGTGAATAGCCTACCCTGTATATATATTTTTTAATTATAATTGCTTTATGAGGAGGATTGAAACGAATGTGTTACGTGAGTGATTGGTGTGATATATGAGAGACCCTATATATAAATTCTACATAGGTATATCTATAGTGTTGCGATTTCGAGTGGGAGTACAGCTAGGTAATAGAAAGTAATGGGTTCCATTAGATGGATTTAATTATTTAATTAATGTATATAAATTCTACATAGGTAGGTATATCTTTAGTGTTGCGATTTCGAGTGGGAGTACAGCTAGGTAATAGAAAGTAATGGGTTCCATTAGATGGATTTAATTATTTAATTAATTTATGATACACCACGCACCAGGTATTTTATTGTCAAATGTGACGGGCGGTCGGGTGGTCGCAAAAGCCTCGGGTATTGACCTTAGCTTGACAATCGAAATACAATAATTATTATTATTTTTATTTATTTATTTTAAACCTATCGTACCTATATATCTGCCTAAATTTTTCATGATTATATTACCTACATATTCACATTATTCACTTTATTATATATAAATTGGGTTCCCAAATCCCAATCCAGGAGTTATAATCGCCTTCGATTCTAATCTTTAACGAAAGTCATGTATGGATTTTTACCAATTTTGAGTTAAAAGAAGTAAAATAATTGTCACAACTTCAGGACCAATGGAAATTCTGACCAAAGTTTCACAAATAAAAAAGGAAAACTAAAAGTTTTGAATCTTCTAAAACAACATGTACATAAATTGACAATATTGAACAACCCTTCTGTAAGTCTGTCTGTGATTATCTCTGTTCTCTGTTCACATTATTGCTAGGTGTTCTCGCAATGATTGCCACCACTTCAAATGAAGATAAACTGTTCGTTATTTGCAAACCTCTCTTTGTTTCCTATCATTATGTTGTTCAGGATCGTAGCTAGGACTACCTACTGGCCTCTCGTGTAAACCAAAATCTGCACTGGGAAAAAACTAGGATGCCGGCAGCCCAATCAGGTGACTGGGTTCCGGAACTCTAATATTGAAATCTATGTCGGGAAGCTCGACATAATATAGCATTCCAACAGCCTAAATCAAGGGAAGTAACCCAATATATCCATTAATAGAGTTCTTCCACCCTAAACTTGTGGCACCCTGTCACCATTTTTTTTTCTCTGTGTAAATCAAAATCTGCACTGAGAAAAAACTAGGATGCCGACAGCCCAATCAGGTGACTGGGTTCTGGAACTCTAACGAAGGGGAATTATTATTAATTCGATTCATATTAGACACCCAAATTAGATAATGGCTTACCTTATTTTATAGTTGACTAGGGTTCTTAGTTACCCTAGTCAACTATAAAATAAGGTAAGCCATTACCGGAACTGGCCTCTCGTGTAAACAAAAATCTGCACTGATAAAAAACTAGGATGCCGGCAGCCCAATCAGGTGACTGGGTTCCGGCACTCTAATATTGAACTCTATGTCGGGAAGCTCGACATAATATAGCATTCCAACAGCCTAAATCAAGGGAAGTAGAAGTAACCCAATAAATCCATTAATAGAGCTCTTCCACCCTAAACTTGTGGCACCCTGTCACCATTTTTTTTTCTCATTGTGTTATTCGTTCAATTAGGAGTTTGGAACCTCTCGTAAAATCATCCCTGACCTGGAAATCCTCCATAGAAAGAAGATGAGCTCCAATAAGAAGTAAGGTAGAAGATGTTCAGTAGTTAAATGTAGGTACAGAAGTCAGGAAGATGTTTTATTGAGAAGTTTAGAGAGTATAACAAATTATTATTAAACTGTGGCGAGCAATAAATGTCACGCAATGCTTCCTATTATAAGATACGGCTGTGAGGAATAGCACTTTGATTTCTCTTAATTTTCTCGATTGTAGAAATGTTTATTTTATTGATTCAAAACTTCCATTGCTATAATTTCTGAAATTTACAATAAGATTTCTCGATTGTAGAAATGTTTATTTTATTGATTCAAAACTTCCATTGCTATAATTTCTGAAATTTACAATAAAATGCCAATTAAAGAGCCTCCTTGCAGACCCCAGGGTCTAAAATTGAGCCCAAAAAAACTGTGTCATCAAAACTAGACCAACCAATCAAACGTTTGATTCATAAGTGGCTACTAGGTACTAGTAATTGAATAAGTAGGGACAGCAAAATTGGCCACATAACAACTTGAAATCTCACTTCATTTACTCAAGATTTGTTTCACCTTAATGAAGATGAAATAATGTTGTCACTACTGCTGCCAACCTTCCCCTATTAATCTTCCATTTGAAAAATTGACTACATTTTATTATTATCTACCATTGTTTCTTTTTCTTCTTCTGCTTCTTCTTCTTTATTTATTTACCCATTTAGGTACCTAGGTACAATATCCGATTCATTTTATATATTTATTTTGTTTTTCTATCAGCAGGTATTAAGTATTTGTCACATTTTCGAATTAAACTTCCAGCATCGCATTCAAATCCCTGTTGGCAGTGTTGCATGATATCCGGGAAAAGCAAGAAGTTCAATATAGTTTATTGGAGGCGATAAATCTTTCCGGATTGTCGAGTTTTTGGAGATGAGACCCGAAGGAGGGGAAATGAGTTTCAGCAAAGAAGGGGAAAGGGCGTCCTTTTTTTAATGTAAAGAAGAAGGGGGGAGGAGGGGGAGGAGGAGAAGGAGAAGGAGAAGAAGAAGAAGAAGAAGAAGAAGAAGAAGAAGAAAAAAAAAGAAGAAAAAGATAAATATTTAACAATGCCCCCTTAATTGACATCATCAGCATGGACTTATTGCGGGGATTTAAGTGTATAAAATGTTTTCCAATAAATAACAGGGAGGGAGAAGGAGAGAGAGAGAGAGAGAGAGAGAGAGAGAGAGATAAAGGTCAACATAGTAAGGTATTAGACAATCATGAAAATGTGGAATCTGAGAAAAATGTATCTCAAATAATACCTAATATTCAAATCCACATCAAAAAAGTCTACTCAATATTATAAAATATGAATGCAATATTCAATATAAAGAAGTTGTTGAGTACCAATAATACCAATAGGTAGGTAGGTAGGTAGGTAGGTATAACCAATATCGAAGAAAAACAAGTCAATTTGTACAAGCAACATTGTGAATAAAGAAGTTAATACCAGAAGCTGCACGATATCTGAGAGATTGATTGCGATGATTGCTGCATTGATTGATCTCGATATTCTCAAGAACAGCTCGTGCTTAGGATTCTTCCACTACTGGGTACATTGTTACTATTGGTAACAAAGATATTGATTGTTTGGGTATTGGTAACAAAGATATTGATTGTTTGGGTATTGGTTAGCAAAGATATCTTGATTGTTTGGGTATTGGTAACAAAGATATTGATTCCTTCTCGGATTGATTGATCTCGATATTCTCAAGAACAGCTCGTGCTTAGGATTCTTCCACTACTGGGTACATTGTTGCTATTGGTAACAAAGATATTGATTGTTTGGGTATTGGTTAGCAAAGATATCTTGATTGTTTGGGTATTGGTAACAAAGATATTGATTCCCTTTTGTGCGCGGTTTTTGTTTGAATGGTGGGGTGGGTAGGAGTTTTGATATTTTGTTCACTTGGTTTTCTTGGTGTTTTCGCTACCCGGATTAGAATTTTCAATTTTTACTTTTAGGCTTACAAGTTATGGATACTCGAAATATTTGATTTCAAGAAGAAAGAATTAAAAAAAAAAGAAATATGGGAGAGAGAGAGAGAGAGAGAGAGAGAGAGAGAGAGAGAGAGAGGTAGGAGTTTTGATATTTTGTTCACTTGGTTTTCTTGATGTTCTCACTACCCGGATTAGAATTTTCATTTTTTACTTTTAGGCTTACAAGTTATGGATACCCGAAATATTTGATTTCAAGAAGAAAGAATTTAAGAAAAAAAAAGAAAGATGGGAGAGAGAGAGAGAGAGAAAGAGCAAAGATAATCAAATAAACAGTAGGAGTACGAATATCCAAAGTTCTACAAGTATGGTCATCACATAAATCGCTAACATTACAAGATGAAAGTAGACAATACGAATACCCAATCCCCGAATGTGATAGGTTGAAACTCTGTACCTACAAAGAACAGAAAGACAACTCCTCAGACGCACTACGTGAAGATAAATTACAATCCTAAATCAAACAGCAACGTCAAAACATTCAAACCTCTACAACAACAAAGCAACAATAACAACAATTTCAACAACATTCCTTTTATGTAGGTACATTAAACTTATTTTTTTTATTTTTTGTCGGAGAGCTTTCAAAATGGCGTCGTTTTGAGTATTCCGAATACCTTTCGTTTCTCTGAACATTTCTAGTTTATGTAGGTATTATTTTTGTTTCGTCGTTTTGATTTCCTTTTTAGAATTTCACTGTTGTTTGTGAAGATGCGAGTACCTACTATGTTGGTTTCGTATGCTGGTTTCTTTTAATTGTTTGGACCATTGGATTTTCTTTTCTTCCTAA
>NW_007377994.1:139104-167782 GCF_000475195.1 Diaphorina citri | reverse complement strand
TTTACATCTATGTGTTTGTACCTTGCAATGTTTGCTTGTCCTTTGGATAATGTCCCTACACAGAGATCTTGTGTCTTCTGATTTTCAATATTTAATAGATAGTTAATCATTATATTGATGGAGGCTCCTTTATGTTTCCTTGACTTGTTTTCTTCAACATTTGACATTTTCCCTCCATCACGAATGCATTACCCACATTCTGGTTAGCTTTTTCAAATGCAGAAGCAAAGATTAATTTCGAATTCAAATGCATGCACAAAGTTGGATATGAATTTCAAATGGCTTTTTTCAAATTTCTTACGAATCCATCTCTCCACAAGTATACTCCATTTGTTCTCGTTCTTCTATTACTATCCTCATTTCTATTTGCTTTAGTTTCTATTTCTTCATTTGAAAATAGTTCAATCCTAAGGAAAGGAAATGGCTAGATAGATGTGCGAGAAGATACAAGTCCTGCCTAGATCCTTATAAGGCGAACATATATCTGAACATACTAATAGTAACTCTGCTTCTACTCCTGGCTTATCTAATTAAGTTTGAACGTAAATGTATAGCATCTTCCTTAGCTTTTAATATAATTATTAATATACAGCATACTGTGCTGTACATTATACATACATAGTACATATTAGTAGTTTAAAATCTGTATTATATCCACTCAAATGCAAAACTCATTTCGTCTATTGGACATTTTTCATAAATGCGTGAAATGGGGACGAAGCGAAGGTCCGAAAATTTATGGGAACATCCCAAATAGAACCAAATTGTAGATCAGAATCAAATGGTGAACCCAATCTGTTTCTTTGTCTTCTGAATCGATGAACAGATTGTTATTTGTTACTTACATCTAGGTAGGTTTATTCGGAAAATTGCAGCTACTTATTAAATGTTTCGCAATCAGAATATCGTGCAGGTATTTGCTTCTGGTTTCTGGTTAAGATAAAATAAACACTGCCCCACGAGGATGCCTCTATCATCTCATACTATCTATCTAGTTACAAAACTATGAACATCACTTGATAATCATCAATGGATAAACGGTAAACATCATCGAATAATTACACACCGAACAATCTGGTCATAATAATAACCTGGTCATAATTATTATTCCGATGTGAAGGATATAATTTGACGAAATGAGATCAGCGCTTGGATTCGCAGAAATGCAGAAGTCTAACCGCGCGGTATGGTTGTGTCTAAGTGGCTTTAGTGCCTACTATTAGAATTCTACCTCAATCATATCGTTAAATCATATCATGGAACTTAGAATACAAATCCTTCTAGTACTTACATATGTCACAGTGGTTTTCAAAAGTGTATTCTCCATATGCCTCACAGATACAGATCCAAGGAGTAAGTTCGAATAAATTATGCCAAAGTTGAGGGAAATGAAGCCAATATTTGAAAAAGTCCAAATTTGATATAGAGGAAGTGATAAACACTTTTAGATCTTGATCCATACAAATTTGACAAATGAAGTTGCAGTAGAACTTACAAAATACTGAGAATAAAACATAGGCCATTTTGATGGTAAGTGCATGTAAAGTAAGTACCTACCTATATTATTTTTTAGTATAGTTAAGTAAATAGGTAGTAAGTTTACATTGGTAAGTTGAGGTCCAGTAAGTATTAGGTATAAGTGTTGTATTGAGATTGGGAATCATTGAGTCAATCTATTAATTCTATTATTGATTGATGATCTATTCTGCATCATGTAACACATGTACCTTGCACCTAACTTATTCATACTAACTATGCTACCATTATCACCATTATAAATATATGTTACTATCATATCTATGTACTTAATATCCGATCAAGGAATAGATCAATAAAATTGGTGTAGCTAACATCATAACGTCATTGAATTCCGTCAGAAAAGTGTGACAATAATTGCAGTCTGCTGCACTTTTATCAGGAATTTACTGGAGATTTTGTTCAAACCTTGCACTTGTTCCATAAAGATCTTCGCAGTTTGATATTGGCAAACGTTTTGACAAAATATCTAACAAAAGAAAAACCTTTCAAAATTTTGAATAACAATAAATTATACTTGGGTAAGTAATAAGTTCTAAGTAGCAGTTGCTGTGACGTCAAAATATTTGCAAAATGCAATGGGAAGTTCTCCTCCTTTGCTATCTGACTAATACTCAATACTCATACTCTTGGTGCTTTAGGATCTTCAGATTCTTCAGCATTAATACATCAGCTTTAGGAATTAATTCAAGTTAGTTATGGCCCATTTCAGACTTATAAGATGTGTCTTAATTTCGAAACGTCCTTTTACATATTACCTAATGTCACTGTAATTTATTAATATATAGCTATGTAACTAAAATTATATACCTTTTAGGACTATTACCTATAAGTAAATCCAGATTACCTATTCTTCTAGATTGTGCAAACCTATTTCTGCAGTTCCTTATTAATATTATACATTTTATTATTAGTAAGTAATTAGTTACATACCTATGTTGTTCTACCTATAATATGATGTGTGTGAGTACCCATCATGTATTCCTTATTTTCAGTTTCCTCTGCATGTAAAGTTAAATATGTGTTATGACTGCTATGAACATGATATTAGTAGGTAGTTAGTTACATACCTATGCTGTTCTACCTATAATATGACGTGTGTGAGTACCCATCATGTATTCCTTATTTTCAGTTTCCTCTGCATGTAAAGTTAAATATGTGTTATGACTGCTATGAACATTATAGTAAGTTATGGCTTGGCATCAGGAGGTAATTTGCTTGATGTTGTTTTAATTACATTATTCTTTCTCTTCATAATGAAAATTATTTCTCTCCAATCTCCAATCTTCATTATAAAAAGGCTGGAAATTACTCCCAGTGTGTTTTATACAAATGTGGATACTCTGAATAGGAAAAGTGGGCTTTATATGGTTCCTTTTCTATAAAATGTATCGGTCTACTTTGGCCCTTTAGATAAAAGGTGTTGTAGTATGATCTAATGTTAATGGTTTTTATCCTCTCACCGTGCTTGTATACTGATGTTCGAGTATAGTCTCCAAGCATTCTCAAAGGTTAACCGACACTTTAACATGCTATTGTAAACTCCAGCCAACAGTTGTTTTAGATTGGAAGAAAAAATACATGAATATTTAATTTGACCAATAAGGCCAGAGTTCCCATCCTTATATTCTAAACAAGGATACATTTTAGGTGAATAGACAACACATCTTCTGACAGGATCAAATGAAGAACCATCCTTATATTCTAAACAAGGATACATTTTAGGTGAATAGACAACACATCTTCTGACAGGATCAAATGAAGAAAGTTCAGGTTTGATCATAACTGTCCCAGGCCTCACGCAGTCTAAAATGTTATTTATTATGATCCACATCTTATATTATAAGAACAAGATCCATTCACATTTCACACACTGATCGCTCTATCTCGAGAACCACAACACCTAGAAAGCTGAAATTTAATGTCCCTACACAGAGATTTAGAGATGTTCCAATCTCTTGTGTCTTCTGATTTTCAATATTTCATAGATAGTAATCATTATTGATGGAGGCTCCTTTATGTTTCCTTGACTTGTTTTCTTCAACATTTGACATTTTTCCCTCCATCGCGAATGCATTACCCACATTCTGGTTAGCTTTTTCAAATGCAGAAGCAAAGATTAATTTCGAATTCAAATGCATGCACATTGCACAAAGTTGGAGATGGATTTCAAATGGCTTTTTTCAAACTTCTTACGAATCCATCTCTCTACAAGTCTACTACATTTTTTTGTTCTTGTTCTTCTATTACTATCCTCATTTCTATTTGCTTTAGTTTCTATTTCTTTATTTGAAAATAGTTCAATCCTAAGGAAAGGAAATGGCTAGATAGATGTGCGAGAAGATACAAGTCCTGCCTAGATCCTTATAAGGCGAACATATCTGAACATATTAATAGTAACTCTGCTTCGACTCCTGGCTTATCTAATTAAGTTTGAACGTAACTGTATAGTATCTTCCTTAGCTTTTAATATAATTATTAATATACAGCATACTGTGCTGTACATTATACATACATAGTACATACTAGTCGTTTAAAATCTGGATTATATCCACTCAAATGCAAAACCCATTTCGTCTATTGGACATTTTTCATAATAGAACCAAATTGTAGATCAGAATCAAATGGTGAACCCAATCTGTTTCTTTGTCTTCTGAATCGATGAACAGATTGTTATTTGTTACTTACATCTAGGTAGGTTTATTCGGAAAATTGCAGCTACTTATTAAATGTTTCGCAATCAGAATATCGTGCAGGTATTTGCTTCTGGTTTCTGGTTAAGATAAAATAAACACTGCCCCACGAGGATGCCTCTATCATCTCATACTATCTATCTAGTTACAAAACTATGAACATCACACTAGGATTTGGGGAATCTTGTTCCATCTCTCTATTGACTAAATGTATCCTGTCCCTTAGATTAGTACCTATTTAATTTTATTATTTTACCCCTAAATACAAAATCTGGTATTTCTAAAAGTTTTTGTGCAGCAATGTGCTATGCTTGGTACAAGATCTTTGATGTCATGAAGCTTTGGAACATGTTTTTTTTTTCCTTCCCCTCTCAGCAAAGACTTGGTTTAAATGTCCCCTACCATGCCTGACAGACTTTAATTCATACATATTTCCCCTTCGGATGTTTTTTTCTAAAGTAGGGGAAAATGTTTAGAATATTTAATTTGGTTGTCTTACCATTTGCAACACTATCTTTGAGTTCTTGTTCTTCGTTCTTAATTAGTTTCTTTTTATTATTTCTTCTTTTCTTTACATTTTGTCTTCCGCTCATTTGCTCGGCCTATGCTTTGTTTTTCTCTCTGTTTTGTGTTTCTTTCGCAGACAAGAGAGCTTAATGCACTGATTTGTCCATCTCTAATGATTCTAGTATAGGTACTTATTTCAAGTCTGCCTGTGCAGGTATACTTATTTGAAGTCTAGTGCTTTAATGGCGTTTTTCCCATGGTACTTTATAAGTGCTCTGTGTATAGGCAGGTTCCTTTATTTTGTTGGGAACATTCTTTTTTACATCTATGTGTTTGTACCTTGCAATGTTTGCTTGTCCTTTGGATAATGTCCGCCTGTGTAGGTATACTTATTTTAAGTCTAGTGCTTTAATGGCGTTTTTCCCATGGTACTTTATAAGTGCTCTGTGTTATATGCAGGTTCCTTTATTTTTGTTGGGAATATTCTTTTTTACATCTATGGTTTTGTTCTTTGCAATGTTTGCTTGTCCTTTGGATAATGTCCCTACACAGAGATCTTGTGTCTTCTGATTTTCAATATTTAATAGATAGTTAATCATTATATTGATGGAGGCTCCTTTATGTTTCCTTGACTTGTTTTCTTCAACATTTGACATTTTCCCTCCATCACGAATGCATTACCCACATTCTGGTTAGCTTTTTCAAATGCAGAAGCAAAGATTAATTTCGAATTCAAATGCATGCCAATCTCTTGTGTCTTCTGATTTTCAATATTTCATAGATAGTTAATCATTATTGATGGAGGCTCCTTTATGTTTCCTTGGCTTGTTTTCTTCAATATTTGACATTTTTCCCTCCATCACGAATGCATTACCCACATTCTGGTTAGCTTTTCCAAATGCAGAAGCAAAGATTAATTTCGAATTCAAATGCATGCACAAAGTTGGAGATGGATTTCAAATGGCTTTTTTCAAACTTCTTACGAATCCATCTCTCCACAAGTATACTCCATTTGTTCTCGTTCTTCTATTACTATCCTCATTTCTATTTGCTTTAGTTTCTATTTCTTTATTTGAAAATAGTTCAATCCTAAGGAAAGAAAATGGCTAGATAGATGTGCGAGAAGATACAAGTCCTGCCTAGTTCCTTATAAGGCGAACATATCTGAACATACTAATAGTAACTCTGCTTCTACTCCTGGCTTATCTAATTAAGTTTGAACGTAAATGTATAGCATCTTCCTTAGCTTATGAATTTCAAATGGCTTTTTTCAAATTTCTTACGAATCCATCTCTCCACAAGTATACTCCATTTGTTCTCGTTCTTTTATTACTATATCCTCATTTCTATTTGCTTTAGTTTCTATTTCTTTATTTGAAAATAGTTCAATCCTAAGGAAAGAAAATGGCTAGATAGATGTGCGAGAAGATACAAGTCCTGCCTAGATCCTTATAAGGCGAACATATCTGAACATACTAATAGTAACTCTGCTCTGCTTCTACTCCTGGCTTATCTAATTAAGTTTGAACGTAAATGTATAGCATCTTCCTTAGCTTTTAATATAATTATTAATATACAGCATACTGTGCTGTATATTATACATATACTTATACATAGTACATACTATTAGTTTAAAATCTGGAATATATCCACTCAAATGCAAAACCCATTTCGTTTATTGGACATTTTTCATAAATGCGTGAAATGGGGACGAAGCGAAGGTCCGAAAATTTATGGGGACATCCCGAATAGAACCAAATTGTAGATCAGAATCAAATGGTGAACCCAATCTGTTTCTTTGTCTTCTGAATCGATGAACAGATTGTTATTTGTTACTTACATCTAGGTAGGTTAATTCGGAAAATTGCAGCTACTTATTAAATGTTTCGCAATCAGAATAAGGAGTTGTGCAGGTATTTGCTTCTGGTTAAGATAAAATAAACACTGCCCCACGAGGATGCCTCTATCATCTCATACTATCTATCTAGTTACAAAACTATGAACATCACTTGATAATCATCAATGGATAAACGGTAAACATCATCGAATAATTACACACCGAACAATCTGGTCATAGTAATAACCTGGTCATAATTATTATTCCGATGTGAAGGATATAATTTGATGAAATGAGATCAGCACTTGGATTCGCAGAAATGCAGAAGTCTAACCGCGCGGTATGGTTGTGCCTAAGTGGCTTTAGTGCCTACTATTAGAATTCTGAATCATTATTATACATATACTTATACATAGTACATACTATTAGTTTAAAATCTGGAATATATCCACTCAAATGCAAAACCCATTTCGTTTATTGGACATTTTTCATAAATGCGTGAAATGGGGACGAAGCGAAGGTCCGAAAATTTATGGGAACATCCCAAATAGAACCAAATTGTAGATCAGAATCAAATGGTGAACCCAATCTGTTTCTTTGTTTTCTGAATCGATGAACAGATTGTTATTTGTTACTTATGTACATCTAGGTAGGTTTATTCGGAAAATTGCAGCTACTTATTAAATGTTTCGCAATCAGAATAAGGAGTCGTGCAGGTATTTGCTTCTGGTTTCTGGTTAAGATAAAATAAACACTGCCCCACGAGGATGCCTCTATTATCTCATACTATCTATCTAGTTACAAAACTATGAACATCACTTGATAATCATCAATGGATAAACGGTAAACATCATCGAATAATTACACACCGAACAATCTGGTCATAATAATAACCTGGTCATAATTATTATTCCGATGTGAAGGATATAATTTGACGAAATGAGATCAGCGCTTGGATTCGCAGAAATGCAGAAGTCTAACCGCGCGGTATGGTTGTGTCTAAGTGGCTTTAGTGCCTACTATTAGAATTCTACCTCGAATCATATCGTAAAATCATATCATGGAACTTGGAATACAAATCCTTCTAGTACTTATGTCACAGTGGTTTTCAAAAGTGTATTTTCCATATGCCTCACAGATACAGATGCAAGGAGTAAGTTCGAATAAAATCATATCATGGAACTTGGAATACAAATCCTGCTAGTACTTAATTATATCACAGTGGTTTTCAAAAGTGTATTTTCCATATGCCTCACAGATACAGATGCAAGGAGTAAGTTCGAATAAATTATGCCAAAGTTGAGGAAAATGAAGCCAATATTTGAAAAAGTCCAAATTTGATAGAGGAAGTGATAAACACTTTTAGATCTTGATTCATACAAATTTGACAAATGAAGTTGCAGTAGAACTTACAAAATACTGAGAATAAAACATATGGTAAGTGCATGTAAAGTAAGTACCTACCTATATTATTTTTTAGTAGTTAAGTAAGTAGGTAGTAAGTTTACATTGGTAAGTTGAGGTCCAGTACCCAGTAGGTATTAGGTATAAGTGTTGTATTGAGATTGGGAATCATTGAGTCAATCTATTAATTCTATTATTGATTGATGATCTATTCTGCATCATAATAACCTGGTCATAATTATTATTCCGATGTGAAGGATATAATTTGACGAAATGAGATCAGCGCTTGGATTCGCAGAAATGCAGAAGTCTAACCGCGCGGTATGGTTGTGTCTAAGTGGCTTTAGTGCCTACTATTAGAATTCTACCTCAATCATATCGTTAAATCATATCATGGAACTTAGAATACAAATCCTTCTAGTACTTACATATGTCACAGTGGTTTTCAAAAGTGTATTCTCCATATGCCTCACAGATACAGATCCAAGGAGTAAGTTCGAATAAATTATGCCAAAGTTGAGGGAAATGAAGCCAATATTTGAAAAAGTCCAAATTTGATATAGAGGAAGTTAAGTTATATCATGGAACTTAGAATAAATACAAATCCTTCTAGTACTTATGTCACAGTGGTTTTCAAAAGTGTATTTTCCATATGCCTCACAGATATACAGATCCAAGTTCGAATAAATTATGCCAAAGTTGAGGGAAATGAAGCCAATATTTGAAAAAGTCCAAATTTGATATAGAGGAAGTGATAAACACTTTTAGATCTTGATCCATACAAATTTGACAAATGAAGTTGCAGTAGAACTTACAAAATACTGAGAATAAAACATAGGCCATTTTGATGGTAAGTGCATGTAAAGTAAGTACCTACCTATATTATTTTTTAGTATAGTTAAGTAAATAGGTAGTAAGTTTACATTGGTAAGTTGAGGTCCAGTAAGTATTAGGTATAAGTGTTGTATTGAGATTGGGAATCATTGAGTCAATCTATTAATTCTATTATTGATTGATGATCTATTCTGCATCATGGTATTAGGTATAAGTTAGTGTTGTATTGAGATTGGGAATCATTGAGTCAATCTATTAATTCTATTATTGATTGATGATCTATTCTGCATCATGCAACACATGTACCTTGTACCTAACTTATTCATACTAACTATGCTACCATTATCACCATTATAAATATATGTTACTATCATATCTATGTACTTAATATCCGATCAATTTGAATTTATTTCACTAAAAGTTTGAAAATAACTTTCAAAAAATATTAGGTGAAAAAATTGTTTGAAAAATTAAAGAACTAAAAATAGAAGCTTTCAATATTGTAAAAAAAATATTTCAAACTTTTCAACAAGGATCTCGTTTGACACATGAAAAGCATTTAGCATATCGGAGGATAACTATTGAAGCTTGTTAATCATTTTAGTCAAGAAAATGATGATAAAGACAGAACATGCTATTACCGTACACGAGATAGACAAAGACAGAAACAACATTATAACAAATGTACAAATTACAAGGAATGAAACAACAATAAGAAATATCAGAGGGGAGGGTTCTTGTTCTCAACGTATCTTTACAAAGAAAAAACCTTTCAAAATGTTGAATAACAATTATAGTTGGGTAAGTAATAATTTCTAAGTAGCAGTTGCTGTGACGTCAAAATATTTGCAAAATGCAATGAGAAGTTCTCCTCCTTTGCTATCTTACTACTCAATACTCATGGTGCTTTAGGATCTTCAGCATTAATACATCAGCTTTAGGAATTAATTCAAGTCAGTTATGGCCCATTTCAGACTTATAAGATGGGTCTTAATTTCGAAACGTCCTTTTACATTATTACCTAATGTCACTGTAATTAATTAATATAGGTATGTAACTAAAATTATACCTTTTAGGACTATTACCTATAAGTAAATCCAGATTATTCTTCTAGATTGTGCAAACCTATTTCTGCAGTTCCTTATTAATATTATACATTTTATTAATAGTAGGTAGTTAGTTACATACCTATGCTGTTCTACCTATAATATGATGTGTGTGAGTATACCCATCATGTATTCCTTATTTTCAGTTTCCTCTGCATGTAAAGTTAAATATGTGTTATGACTGCTATGAACATAATAGTAAGTTATGGCTTGGCATCAGGAGGTAATTTGCTTGATGTTGTTTTAATTACATTATTCTTTCTCTTCATAATGAAAATTATTTCTCTCCAATCTCCAATCTTCATTATAAAAAGGCTGGAAATTACTCCCAGTGTGTTTTATACAAATGTGGATACTCTGAATAGGGGAAGTGGGCTTTATATGGTTCCTTTTCTATAAAACGTATCGGTCTACTTTGGCCCTTTAGATAAAAGGTTTTGTAGTATGATCTAATGTTAATGGTTTTTTATCCTCTCACCGTGCTTGTATACTGTTCGAGTATAGTCTCCAAGCATTCTCAAAGGTCGAATAGGGGAAGTGGGCCTTATATGGTTCCTTTTCCATAAAATGTATCGGTCTACTTTGGCCCTTTAGATAAAAGGTGTTGTAGTATGATCTAATGTTAATGGTTTTTTATCCTCTCACCGTGCTTGTATACTGTTCGAGTATAGTCTCCAAGCATTCTCAAAGGTTAACCGACACTTTAACATGCTATTGTAAACTCCAGCCAAAGAAACAGTTGTTTTAGATTGGAACAAAAAATATATGAATATTTAATTTGACCAAAAAGGCCAGAGTTCCCATCCTTATATTCTAAACAAGGATACATTTTAGGTGAATAGACAACACATCTTCTGACAGGATCAAATGAAGAAAGTTTTATACAAATGTGGATACTCTGAATAGGGGAAGTGGGCCTTATATAGTTCCTTTTCTATAAAACGTATCGGTCTACTTTGGCCCTTTAGATAAAAGGTGTTGTAGTATGATCTAATGTTAATGTTTTTTTATCCTCTCATCGTGCTTGTATACTGTTCGAGTATAGTCTCCAAGCATTCTCAAAGGTTAACCGACACTTTGACATGCTATTGTAAACTCCAGCCAAACAAACAGTTGTTTTAGATTGGAACAAAAAATATATGAATATTTAATTTGAGCAATAAGGCCAGAGTTCCCATCCTTATATTCTAAGATTTTGACGATTGGATTGAAATGTTGAGTGACAAATGACAGAAACTTATTCAACTCTTTTATTTCTGGTCCCATTATCAAGTTGCTACCATTGTATATGATGTAGATTTAAATTCATTGTCTGTTGTATGGTTGAGAATTTTGAGAAACATAATTATCATAGATACCTATATCTATTGATCTATTCTAGTAAAATTTCATCAAAATCAGACAAACCGTTCCGGAGTTTTATGGTGAACCAAATCAACAAATTAATCAAGATTAAAAGGAAAAAATCTTCAGGTGTATCCACACATAGTCGACCGGCCATCCATACTGCCTCGATAATATAGATTCAGCTCGTCGATCGACGGCCGGTCGACTATTTGGACTAACAAATGTACAAATTACAAGGAATGAAACAACAATAAGAAATATCAGAGGGGAGGGTTCTTGTTCTCAACGTATCTTTACAAAGAGGAGGTTCTTGTGTATAAAGTGTTCATGTTTTTTTCTACTCTCGTTAGAGGTTTTTAGTATTTCAGTGAGAGGATTTTCAAAACAAGGAGGAGTTTGTCCGTTATTTTCTTCACATAACCTAACGATACATTCATCAATTCAAATTATATACGTTATTCTCATTGGTTTACACAACCATCCAATGAGGAACGCTCGTTGTACAAATTGCTTGTTCATGTTCTTTTTGTTTGTATGGTGTATATTTATTGCATTTATATTTATATTCTTCTCATTATAATTAATGACGTGATTTACTTTTTTTATTATAATGTGTAATTTATAGGGGGTTCCATTTAGTAATTTATATTAAGAGTGATTGAATTGAAGCTAAATTATTCCGATATGTCATGGATTATTTATACAGTTGCTAACTAATCTATCCAATTCTCCTCACAGATGTGTTTATTTTATCTGAATACCTACTTTGGATTTTCATTTCTCTATGTACAGGTACCTACTTTTCCTGTGTGACAGTATAGGAATTTAGACTGTTTGATATAATTACAATTTGCTCTACATATTACTCTATTACTAGTGGAGATGGCAAAACTACAATGCTGCATGCTGCAATAAGAATGCTCATACGAATATTACACTACCTAATAGTGGAGATGTCAAAACTAATACATACAATGTTGTGTTGGACTTTTACTCGCACTAGTTGGTGGTGGAGATGTCAAAACTACAATGTTGTAATCAGAATATTACTCGTAGTGGAGATGCCAAATTACCACTGATGATCCGATTTTGATGAAATTCAACGAAAATGTTTACAACAAAAAGAAATTTTGCTCTACTTTTATTGTCTAATTAGCCCTTTGTGTGCTAGGGGCTTTTATTTGAGTGAGTTCCTCATTCTACATTTCCTAAACTAAATTTAATATTCAATTCTCAACATTACGGCACTTGTAGTAGGTCTGTAACTTTGTGTGTATTCGTTAAGGTTAAATCTATCACATCAGTTCTCAGTTTCATTATCAGCTTCATCATTGTTTGAAGTGCTCCTAAAAAAATTGGAATGGGACCAAAATGTCGACAGTAAAATTCTTTAAATGTTACATTGTTTTCTATAATTTTGACGATTGGATTGAAATGTTGAGTGACAAATGACAGAAACTTATTCAACTCTTTTATTTCTAGTCCCATTATCAAGTTGCTACCATTGTATGATGTAGATTTAGATTCATTGTCTGTTGTATGGTTGAGAATTTTGAGAAACATAATTACCTATCATAGATATATCTAGTAAAATTTTATCAAAATCAGACAAACCGTTCCGGAGTTTTATGGTGAACCAAATCAACAAACTACCTAATCAAGATTAAAAAGGAAAAAATCTTCACGTGTATCCACACATTGTCGACCGGCCGTCCATACTGCCTCGATAATATAGATTCAGCTCGTCGGTCGACTATTTGGACACACCTTTCGACTAAAAACTCAGAATTCTCATCGCTCGTTCACTTCACCCTGTACTCTGAAGTTCATCAGTCGTTTTGTTTACGTGATTACGTCTTCAAGTTGTATTGCTCTGTTATTAATTATTCTGTTCATCTCCTCACTTAATTCACTCACTGACTGATTTGTATTACGGCATGTTCTTAGCGCTTCATCTTCAGCTTCTCTCTTCATATTTTTTAATTAGGTATTAATTTTTGTCAACGTTTTTGTTAATATTCTTCTTATTGTGTTTCGGGCTTGGTTCCGTGTATTAATTTTTGTCAACGTTTTTGTTAATATTCTTCTTATTGTGTTTCGGGCTTGGTTCCGTGTGTCTCCGTTTTGTTAATTATTTCCCCAGTTTAATTTGCTCGTTGAGAGATTTATGTAGGTACTTTCTTGGTGCGGAGGTATATTTCATCGTCGGAGTGCTTTCTTCTTAACTGTTTCAACCTCAACGATGGTAGTTGTGTTGCTCGTTGAGAGATTTATGTACTTTCTTGGAGCGGAGGTATATTTCATCGTCGGAGTGCTTTCTTCTTAACTGTTTCAACCTCAACAGCTATGGCAGTTGTAGTACAGATTATATCTTCCTAGAAACGAAATGGCATTAGATATTTGATGGATTGTAAATTTCATGTTGTTGTTTACCTACTGATGGAATATCGTTATTATTGCTGGTAAAACCCCCCCTGAAGTTATTATTATTCCTGGAGAAAAATCTAGGAACTAGGAATAGAAAGTAGCTTTTCAAAATGAAATAATAGTTTCCCAACGGACAGTCACAATCTATGTTTGTTTATATGTACTTTATACTCTAATCTCTAATTAGTCTAACGCCAAACACATGACTCCATAGTACTCAGGACATTTATCGAAAAGACTGTGGAAATCTTTGCCTTATTCACGTACATCTCGAGTCAAACAAGACAAACCTGTCGATAAAAATCCACTGAACACCAATTGGCTATGAAAACAAACGGACAGAAAAGTGAAGAAGCCAACAAACTCGGAATGATTGGCCCTCGAGTATAGAGTACGAGCACCCTATAGTGTTATTCCGTATTCAAAATCTTTATAGGTGGCGGAGTCGTTGGTAAAATAGTTTATTAATTTTTAGACCAACATCACAATTTGGTTGATGGAGAAATCAAATTTCTAAAAACCTGTGGTTTGCCTGGTTTGGCTGTAGGAACGGAAATTGGTTGAACCCAATTGAACGTATACCTACGGTCAGTGTCCATCCACATAACAAGACACAAGTTTCACCACCCGTGTATGAAGTACAGTACAGATTATATCTTCCTAGAAACGAAATGGCATTAGATATTTGATGGATTGTAAATTTCATGTTGTTGTTTACCTACTGATGGAATTTCGTTATTATTGCTGGTAAAACCCGCTGAAGTTATTATTCCTGGAGAAAAATCAAATAGGAACTAGGAATAGAAAGTAGCTTTTCAAAATGAAACGTCACAATCTATGTTTGTTTATACTTTATACTCTAATCTCTAATTAGTCTAACGCCAAACACATGACTCCATAGTACTCAATACATTTATTGAAAAGACTGTGGAAATCTTTGCCTTATTCACATACATCTCGAGTCAAACAAGACAAACCTGTCGATAAAAATCCACTGAACACCAATTGGCTATCAAAACAAACGGACAGAAAAGTGAAGAAGCCAACAAACTCGGAATGATTGGCCCTCGAGGGAAAAGACTGTGGAAATCTTTGCCTTATTCACGTACATCTCGAGTCAAACAAGACAAACCTGTCGATAAAAATCCACTGAACACCAATTGGCTATGAAAACAAACGGACAGAAAAGTGAAGAAGCCAACAAACTCGGAATGATTGGCCCTCGAGGTTCATCACAATCACACAATCCTCCACATTGTCTAATGGGAAGATGAGAAGCGTCAATAATAGGTTGGTAAATAATAAATAACACGTTAGAATATAACGTCTTAATGAAACCATCGGGCTGTGAAGATGGGTGGTCCCTTCGCACTTGGGTTCCTAAGGAACCTAAGCTCTACCAAACACACACACCATGGAGGTAAGATCAAAATAAGAAAAACAACTTTTTAACTTCTCCGTGTCTGTGAGGTTATAGGTAGGTTTCATCATTAGAGGAGTTGATGTGTTTGATCGTGTCAGGTGCGGGGTTAGGGTGATTTTGGAATCCGGGCAGCTTTCAGGTCGTAACTTTAGAGCGGTAAAGGTGCTTTCCAGTATCATCCTAGCAATATGATTGAGGCTATGTCAATACAATATTCTGCTTGTTTTTCAGAAGTTCTTATAGCTCTTATACCTCCTCAGACTAGGGACTATAAAATTTTCTTTGGAGGACTGACACTATTTTTTGTAGGATATTCAACCTAAATTGATAGTTTCGTAAACATCACAGCTTGATGGATAAGAGAAGTGAGAAGAGAAGGTATAAATCATGTAAATTTTGATTATAATGGGACATCGAAAAAGAGAAAGGTTCAACATTACATCATGATCATATATTAGTGTTGTAGCACTATCGTGTATCGTGGTCAATAGTTGTCAAAAGATGCTGCAGGGGTAGATCCAAAGATTGAACAATACTCTGTCTAATGCAAATTCCTTGCATTCTTGATAAGACGACACTCCTAGCTACTTACCATAAGTATTATATAGCTTGACGCAATATTCAAATTGGTCGAAATCAAAAGTAACGGCTACTTGAGATGTTCTCGCTTACAAATAATATTTCTATGAGTAAGATCATCCTCGCTAATATTTGACTTTCGACTTTGACTTTTTTTTGTATAGCATAGTGAACGCGCATCTTCATCTAGGTATAAAATAATATGATAAATAATGGTGGCATAAATTATGCTAAAATTTTCAGCATATTGTGAGTGCGGAATCTGCGGACACACTTTTGGAGAGAGAATTTATTCCATTTCCCATATACCTAACTACCTATTTATTTATTTCTATGAGTAAGATCATCCTCGCTAATATTTGACTTTCGACTTTGACTTTTTTTGTATAGCATAGTGAACGCGCATCTTCATCTATAAAATAATATGATGAATAATGGTGGCATAAATTATGCTAAAATTTTCAGCATATTGTGAGTGCGGACTCTGCGGACACACTTTTGGAGAGAGAATTTATTCCATTTCCCATATAACTACCTACTTTATTTAAGAGAAAGGTCGAAAACCCTGACCGGAAATCAATCCACTCAATCTATTCCATGGAAACAAAAACAACATTATAACACCTAATGTGGGAATCATAACACTCATGGATGCCTTTCATATCAAGGACCATACCGATACCGTCCTAACAAAAAACCCCAATACCAATCATATCGCCATCATATCGAGGTAGAAATTTAGGTTTATGTCTAAACGATTTAAGTACTCAACCAAAAACCCATATACATATAGATACCTTGTTATTTGTTTTTGACACAAAAAAAAAAAAAGGAAAATGAGAAATCTTTTTATTATAGTTCCGACGAAATGACCGCATGATTCATACGTATAGTTTTTACCCTCATTCATTCTGGCCATTGATTACGAATTTTCATTCATTGTTGAAAAACCTTTGCCCAGTGTGAAGCACTTCGCTTACTCTCTCAATAATAACGACGTTATAGTCAACTTGTTCTCTAGAATCTACGAATGATCACCGTTCAATATTTGAAAACCGATTCGGATTCTTGGGTCAATCCCTTCCTGAATTCTTAGATATGGGCCTGGCCGAATCCTCTCAGAAATTAATAGGTATACCTACATAAAGTGACATTTTCCTGCAATTTCTGGATCAAATTCGGCATTACTTACTTTCCCCCACACACTATCGACGGATTTCTCGGATATATAAAACTGCCTAATACCTACCAGTCAGCTGAGCAGTTTCTCCTGGAGGAGAGTGGTGATGTTGATATATTATGTAGCTTCAAATGCAAGAAGAAATTCTGATTCTGGACAATAAACAAAAAACAAAAATGAACGAAAATAAAACTACACTAAAAGGCATGACAATGCTCCTGTCACCTTGATAGATTTCAGGAAGCAAAAAACATCAACAACCATATTTCTGTTGAAAGCAATTTGGCCTTTTTTTGTCCGGACCTGTCTATTGTCTTTTCTTTGGTCATGTCCGGTATAGGGACCTTTGAGAGTCTCATTCATATTCAGGTCTACCAGAGCCTTTGTTTTAGGAGGAAATGATCTAATTGTGTCGCCAGACATCATTACCACACTGGCACGATGATGTCTATGTGTAAATATACCGGGTGGTGCCAATAACGTGGTAACACTTTAGTATCCTTTAAAAGGAAGGGCGAACAATCAAAACAGTTTAAATGTATTTTTCTTTCGGGAAACTGACAACTGCTTCAATATAGAAACTGTATGGAGCAGTGAGCAGTGGTCAGTTTCACAGAAGGAAAATACATCTGTCGTTGGGCATGTGCCGAATTTCAAATCAGTTGGGCCGATGAATGTGGCTCAAATGAGAGGTCCGGTGAACTTCAGAAGTCAACAGGAAAAGACCCTTACCTCAAGGGACCCTCATGCAGTTGAAAACTGATGCAAAGGCTGGAAATAAAACTGTGATTTTATAAGAAAAAAAAGTTAAGAGCCCTCTTTGAAATATTTCTCTAGTTCCTCATTATTTTGTCCGCATTATACCTATGTATTTGTCATTAAGAAAATTATCTCTACTAAAACATATATCTTTCATTACCCATCCTGTAATGAATGTTACGTAAAGATTGTCACATTTTGTGTCCTAATTCAATTTTTTCGTAATTGTGTTGGCTAACGCGAGGCGCATGTCATCGCTAGCGATCAGTTTGTGTTTTGTTTCAATAATCAATAACGTTGAAAATCCTCTTTCGCTCAGATAAGTGGTACTGAACAGCATCAGGTGTCTAAGCGCTTCTCTCCTTATTATCGTGTAGTTTACAGCTTTGGCGGCCCAAAAAGTTCTATAGCTCTGTATCTCTGTAAGATTCTTTTAAATTTGTATCATTTTGAAGCTCAACCAGCTCCTCCTGGATGTCTTCTGGCACATCTTCAACGGAAAACCGAAAATTTACAGGAGTAGGAAAAATATATAGTACATATATATATTGAACGGCTTCGCGGACCACCTGAAACCTGCCGGCGGACCACCAGTTGGGAACCACTGGGTTAGAGAGATTGATACATTATGAGTTCTTCCTTTTCTTCTTCGGACTCCTACAATTCCAAAGAAATTTTTAATATTTTCAATATTGTGGGTACGATTTTATTTGTGGCTTTTTATCCCTGGAAATCTCCCATCAACCACTATCCCCGGTTGGGAATCATTGGGTTAGAGAGATTGAGACATTATAATGAGTTCTTCCTTTTCTTCTTCGTCGTTCTATATTGTTATACCTGTACGATTTTATTTGTGGCCTTTTTTTCCCTGGAAATCTCCCATCAACCACTATCCCCGGTTGGGAATCATTGGGTTAGAGAGATTGAGACATTATGAGTTCTTCCTTTTCTTCTTCTTAAGAACCGACACTCGTATTGATAACATAATAAATGAGGATCCTTTCCGTCCCTCAACGTCGAAATTATCTTCTGATGACATGGGATGAAGAATCCGACCGTTCCCGCTTGCCATTCGGGAAAAATCGTGTCGTGGGAACACTCTCATTTGAATTACATTCCCTACAGCACATTCGGGGAAAAAAATCGGATGAAACTCTAAACAAATTTACTAGGTATTCCTCCGAGCTCCGGGTCCAAAATAAGAAATATCAGAGGGGAGGGTTCTTGTTCTCAACGTATCTTTACAAAGAGGAGGTTCTTGTGTATAAAGTGTTCATGAATAAGAAATATCAGAGGGGAGGGTTCTTGTTCTCAACGTATCTTTACAAAGAGGAGGTTCTTGTGTATAAAGTGTTCATGTTTTTTTTTTCTACTCTCGTTAGAGGTTTTTAGTATTTCAGTGAGAGGATTTTCAGAACAAGGAGGAGTTTGTCCGTTATTTTCTTCACATAACCTAACGATACATTCATCAATTCAAATTATATACGTTATTCTCATTGGTTTACACAACCATCCAATGAGGAACGCTCGTTGTACAAATTGCTTGTTCATGTTCTTTTTGGAGGAGTTTGTCCGTTATTTTCTTCACATAACCTAACGATACATTCATCAATTCAAATTATATACGTTATTCTCATTGGTTTACACAATCATCCAATGAGGAACGCTCGTTGTACAAATTGCTTGTTCATGTTCTTTTTATTTGTATGGTGTATATTTATTGCATTTATATTTATATTCTTCTCATTATAATTAATGACGTGATTTACTTTTTTTATTATAATGTGTAATTTATAGGGGGTTCCATTTAGTAATTTATATTAAGAGTGATTGAATTGAAGCTAAATTATTCCGATATGTCATGGATTATATTTTATACAGTTGCTAAGTAATCTATCCAATTCTCCTCACAGATGTGTTTATTTTATCTGAATACCTACTTTGGATTTTCATTTCTCTATGTACAGGTACCTACTTTTCCTGTGTGACAGTATAGGAATTTAGACTGTTTGATATAATTACAATTTGCTCTACATATTACTCTATTACTAGTGGAGATGGCAAAACTACAATGCTGGAATAAGAATGCTCATACGAATATTACTACCTACCTAATAGTGGAGATGTCAAAACAGTTTAGGAATTTAGACTGTTTGATATAATTACAATTTGCTCTACATATTACTCTATTACTAGTGGAGATGGCAAAACTACAATGCTGCAATAAGAATGCTCATACGAATATTACTACCTACCTAATAGTGGAGATGTCAAAACTACTACTAGTGGAGATGGCAAAACTACAATGCTGCAATAAGAATGCTCATACGAATATTACTACCTACCTAATAGTGGAGATGTCAAAACTAATACATACAATGTTGTGTTGGGCTTTTACTCGCACTAGTTGGTGGTGGAGATGTCAAAACTACAATGTTGTAATCAGAATATTACTCGTATAGTGGAGATGCCAAATTACCACTGATGATCCGATTTTGATGAAATTCAACGAAAATGTTTACAACAAAAAGAAAACAAAACTACAATGTTGTAATCAGAATATTACTCGTAGTGGAGATGCCAAATTACCACTGATGATCCGATTTTGATGAAATTCAACGAATAGGTTTACAACAAAAAGAAATTCCCCCCAATTCAAAGGCCGAGAGGTCTGATACAAAAGCCGACAGAGTGGCGCCTAAGGAATACAATGATAGACTGTGTGTGAGGTGATGAAAGGTATTCAGGGTAGACAAAGGTGCAGCCAAGCTATTATAGTGATTTATTCACCTTTTTCCATACGTCCTTGATATGGGAATTTATGTATTTTGAAGTGGTCTCATGGTGGTGGAAGGATTGACAGGGGCACATTAATAGTGCTTAAATCAGGTGTGCACAAACTGCGGCCCGCCAGCTCCTTTCGTGCGGCCCGCGAGTTCATTTCGATTTTTAAGAAAAAATCAAGAAAAAAGACATTTAAAAAAAGAGAAGAAAATAAAAATATGTTAAGAGGATTTTTATTATTATTTTGAAAGGTTGTCTTTTGATACTATGATCCTATGAGGTCCAGGTTTTCGAACCCGAAATCCGCGGATTATCTTGGGGATTGGGACCAATCCAAGGTTGAACCGGATATTGAGTTTCAGGAAATCCTCGTTGAATCTTAGCTCTGATTTGATAAACTCCGGAATAAATGTACAGAAGACCTACCACCATTTTACACATCCTCTGATGACTATTTCCATTATTTTATATTTTTTACACACCGGACTCACATAATTAACCTCAAGAGTCGTATTCATACAGAGTTGAGTCTTTAATTTTAGACATCTACAATCATCACGAGGCTATCTATAAATTCTACATTATATTCTATAATTTCTTACATTATATTCTCTTCAATTACACTGTTCGCATTCAGTAGCTTGTTCCCCTAGCTTTCATCGTTCGGAATCTCTCTCCAATTATACCTAACTTCTGGGTGTTTTGTGAAATTGAGTAATCAAGACATCAAGGCATGTGCGGTTGTTTTTTGGTTGTGTGCCTGGAAACTCACGCATTTCAGATACTAAGGTGTTCGAGAGACCCTAGTGTAGCATGCTAGGTGGTGGCTACCTATTAACTTTTTTTGATTACCTATGAAACAAATTGGTGTACGGGTGGTGGGACCAAATATCGACTCTTGAGATCAAAGTTAAGATTTTGACTTGAAAGTTAAGCCCCTTAACATGCTGGTGGCATCTGTTCTTATACCTAATACATACCTGTGAATTGTTCCTTGTTGTAGTTAATCAAATTTCTAAAATTTCCATAAAACTCGAGGTTGTTGTTGTTAACGTCAATGACAACATTTAGTCACTCATCTTCCAATCATAACACCTAATGTGGGAATCATAACACTCATGGATGCCTTTCATATCAAGGACCATACCGATACCGTCCTAACAAAAAACCCCATAACCAATCATATCACCATCATATCGAGGTAGAAATTTAGGTTTATGTCTAAACGATTTAAGTACTCAACCAAAAACCCATATATAGATACCTTGTTATTTGTTTTTGACACCTAAAAAAAAGGAAAATGAGAAATCTTTTTATTACCTATATAGTTCCGACGAAATGACCGCATGATTCATACCTACGTATAGTTTTTACCCTCATTCATTCTGGCCATTGATTACGAATTTTCATTCATTGTTGAAAAACCTTTGCCAGTGTGAAGCACTTTGCTTACTCTCTCAATAATAACGACGTTAGTCAACTTGTTCCCTAAGAATCTATACGAATGATCACCGTTCAATATTTGAAAAACGATTCGGATTCTTGGGTCAATCCCTTCCTGAATTCTTAATAGATATGGGCCTGGCCGAATCCTCTCAGAAATTAATAGGTATAGGGTATACCTACATAAAGCGACATTTTCCTGCAATCTCTCGATCAAAATCGGCATTACTTACTTTCCCCACACACTATCGACAAGACACTCTTGTCGGATTTCTCGGATAATTTATAAAAGTGCCTAATACCTACCAGTCGGCTGAGCAGTTTCTCCTGGAGGAGAGTGGTGATGTTGATATGTAACTTCAAATGCAAGAAGAAATTCTGATTCTGGACAATAAACAAAAACAAATCAATTTGGTTGATGGAGAAGTCAAATTTCTAAAAACCTGTGGTTTGCCTGGTTTGGCTGTAGGAACGGAAATTGGTTGAACCCAATTGGACGTATACGGTCAGTGTCCATCTACACAACAAGACACAAAAGTTTCACCACCCGTGTATGAAGTACAGTACAAATTATATCTTCCTAGAAACGCAATAATTTTTTAAAAGATGAGTGTTCCACCGCCGTTTTTATTTTGTAGCAATGGAACAACTGCTACATTAGACGCATGTGGCCTGTATCGTATATAGCATGCCCATCCCGTAGTATGCCTCTCATCAGATGGACGAGAAGAGACACTGGGTCAACACGAGAACACCAGAAAGTAACCCGTTGAAATATTTGCAATGGAAAGACGAGTACAAATTTTTGTCGATGGTGGGATTCGAACCCGGGACCTTCTGCATGGCAAGCAAGCGCGTCACCACTGGACCAACCGAGTCCCAAATCCCCAATGGCATTAGATATTTGATGGATTGTAAATTTCATGTTGTTGTTTACCTACTGATGGAATTTCGTTATTGTTGCTGGTAAAACCCCCCTGAAGTTATTATTATTCCCGGAGAAAAATCTAGGAACTAGGAATAGAAAGTAGCTTTTCAAAATTAAATAATAGTTTCCCAACGGACAGTCACAATCTATGTTTGTTTATACTTTATACTCTAATCTCTAATTAGTCTAATGCCAAACACATGGCTCCATAGTACTCAGTACATTTTATCGTAGGCATTTATCGAAAAGACTGTGGAGTGTGGAAATCTATGCCTTATTCACGTACATCTCGAGTCAAACAAGACAAACCTGTCGATAAAAATCCACTGAACACCAATTGGCTATGAAAACAAACGGACAGAAAAGTGAAGAAGCCAACAAACTCGGAATGATTGGCCCTCGAGTTTCATCACAATCACACAATCCTCCACATTGTCTAATGGGAAGATGAGAAGCGTCAATAATAGGTTGGTAAATAATAAATAACACGTTAGAATATAACGTCTTAATGAAACCATCGGGCTGTGAAGATGGGTGGTCCCTTCGCACTTGGGTTCCTAAGGAACCTAAGCTCTACCAAACACACACACACCATGGAGGTAAGATCAAAATTAGAAAAACAACTTTTTAACTTCTCCGTGTCAGTGAGGTTATAGGTATAGGTAGGTTTCATCATTAGAGGAGTTGATGTGTTTGATCGAGTCAGGTGCGGGGTTAGGGTGATTTTGGAATCCGGGCAGCTTTCAGGTCGTAACATTAGAGCGGTAAAGGTGCTTTTCAGTATCATCCTACCAGTATGATTGAGGCTATGTCAATACAATATTCTGCTTGTTTTGCAGAAGTTCTTATAGCTCTTATACCTCCTCAGACTAGGGACTATAAAATTTTCTTTGGAGGACTGACACTATTTGTAGGATATTCAACCTAAATTGATAGTTTCGTAAACATCACAGCTTGATGGATAGAGAAGTGAGAAGAGAAGGTATAAATCATGTAAATTTTGATTATAATGGGACGTCGAAAAAGAGAAAGGTTCAACATTACATCATGATCATAGAGTGTTGTAGCACTATCGTGATCAATACGAGTAGTTGTCAAAAGATGCTGCAGGGGTAGATCCAAAGATTGGACAATGCAAATTCCTTGCATTCTTGATAAGACGACACTCCTAGCTACTTACTATAAGTATTACGTAATATATATAGCTTGACGCAATATTCAAATTGTTCGAAATCAAAAGTGCCTTTGTGTGCTAGGGGCTTTTATTTGAGTGAGTTCCTCATTCTACATTTCCTAAACTAAATTTAATATTCAATTCTCAACATTACGGCACTTGTAGTAGGTCTGTAACTTTGTGTGTATTCGTTAAGGTTAAATCTATCACATCAGTTCTCAGTTTCATTATCAGCTTCATCATTGTGGTGGTGGAAGGATTGACAGGGGCACATTAATAGTGCTTAAATCAGGTGTGCACAAACTGCGGCCCGCCAGCTCCTTTCTTGCGGCCCGCGAGTTCATTTCGATTTTTAAGAAGAAATCAAGAAAAAAGACATTTAAAAAATGAGAAGAAAATAAAAATATGTTAAGAGGATTTTTATTATTATTTTGAAAGGTTGTCTTTTGATACTATGATCCTATATGCTGAGGTCGAGGTTTTCGAACCCGAAATCCGCGGACTATCTTGGGGATTGACACCAATCCAAGGTTGAACCGGACCGGATATTGAGTCTTAGGAAATCCTCGTTGAATCTCAGCTCTGATTTGATAAACTCCGGAATAAATGTACAGAAGACCTACCATTGCACCATTTTAACCCATCCTCTGATGACTATTTCCATTATTTTATATTTTTTACACACCGGACTCACATAATTATCCTCAAGAGTCGCATTCATACAGAGTTGAGTCTTTAATTTTACGGCCGCCATACACGCCCTACATGGACGCTACGCCACTGCCTACCACCATTTTACCCATCCTCTGATGACTATTTCCATTATTTTATATTTTTTACACACCGGACTCACATAATTAACCTCAAGAGTCGCATTCATACAGAGTTGAGTCTTTAATTTTAGACATCTACAATCATCACGAGGCTATCTATAAATTCTACATTATATTCTATAATTTCTTACATTATATTCTCTTCAATTACACTGTTCGCATTCAGTAGCTTGTTCCCCTAGCTTTCATCGTTCGGAATCTCTCTCCAATTATAACTTCTGGGTGTTTTGTGAAATTGAGTAATCAAGACATCAAGGCATGTGCGGTTGCATCGTTCGGAATCTCTCTCCAATTATAACTTCTGGGTGTTTTGTGAAATTGAGTAATCAAGACATCAAGGCATGTGCGGTTGTTTTTTGGTTGTGTGCCTCGAAACTCACGCATTTCAGATACTAAGGTGTTCGAGAGACCCCAGTGTAGCATGCTAGGTGGTGGCTACCTATTAACTTTTTGTGATTACCTATGAAACAAATTGGTGTACGGGTGGTGGGACCAAATATCGACTCTTGAGATCAAAGTTAAGATTTTGGAATTGAAAGTTAAGCCCCTTAACATGCTGGTGGCATCTGCTCTTATACCTAACTATGAAACAAATTGGTGTACGGGTGGTGGGACCAAATATTGACTCTTGAGATCAAAGTTAAGATTTTCGACTTGAAAGTTAAGTCCCTTAACATGATGGTGGCATCTGTTCTTATACCTAATACATACCTGTGAATTGTCCCTTGTTGTAGTTAATCAAATTTCTAAAATTTCCATAAAACTCGAGGTTGTTGTTGTTGTTGTTGTTAACGTTAATGACAACATTTAGTCACTCATCTTCCAAGTCCAGGAAATTGGCTGCTGCCACGGGGTTCAACTCGAGGTGTCAACCAACAAATATAACTATTTGTTATCTATTTATATCATTAATGCTTTATTATTGTTATTATTTTTTGTAACTGACTTTGTACCATGTACCTATTTTGTGTATTTATGTACCTACAATAAAAATAAAATAAATCTAACCTCGACTCTTTTATAGTTAAATCTAAAGACTTTTCATCATAAATATGTATTAAAGGATTTTTTTTTTTTTTTTTTAAAATTTTTTTTTTTTTTTTTTTTTTTTTTTTAACAGATTATGGCTGGTTTTAAACTTTTAATAGGTATCTTTTCATTCAAAATCCGTGGTCTCACGTTAAGTAAAAAAAAAGTAAATATTTGCAGTCAGAGTTCGACGGTCCTAAATAGAGTACGAGCACCCTATAGTGTTATTCCGTATTCAAAATCTTTATAGGTGGCGGAGTCGTTGGTAAAATAGTTTATTAATTTTTAAACCAACATCACAATTTGGTTGATGGAGAAGTCAAATTTCTAAAAACCTGTGGTTTGCCTGGTTTGGCTGTAGGAACGGAAATTGGTTGAACCCAATTGAACGTATACCTACGGTCAGTGTCCATCCACATAACAAGACACAAGTTTCACCACCCGTGTATGAAGTACAGTACAGATTATATCTTCCTAGAAACGAAATGGCATTAGATATTTGATGGATTGTAAATTTCATGTTGTTGTTTACCTACTGATGGAATTTCGTTATTGTTGCTGGTAAAACCCCCCTGAAGTTATTATTATTCCCGGAGAAAAATCTAGGAACTAGGAATAGAAAGTAGCTTTTCAAAATTAAATAATAGTTTCCCAACGGACAGTCACAATCTATGTTTGTTTATACTTTATACTCTAATCTCTAATTAGTCTAATGCCAAACACATGGCTCCATAGTACTCAGTACATTTTATCGTAGGCATTTATCGAAAAGACTGTGGAGTGTGGAAATCTATGCCTTATTCACGTACATCTCGAGTCAAACAAGACAAACCTGTCGATAAAAATCCACTGAACACCAATTGGCTATGAAAACAAACGGACAGAAAAGTGAAGAAGCCAACAAACTCGGAATGATTGGCCCTCGAGGTTCATCACAATCACACAATCCTCCACATTGTCTAATGGGAAGATGAGAAGCGTCAATAATAGGTTGGTAAATAATAAATAACACGTTAGAATATAACGTCTTAATGAAACCATCGGGCTGTGAAGATGGGTGGTCCCTTCGCACTTGGGTTCCTAAGGAACCTAAGCTCTACCAAACACACACACACACCATGGAGGTAAGATCAAAATAAGAAAAACAACTTTTTAACTTCTCCGTGTCTGTGAGGTTATAGGTAGGTTTCATCATTAGAGGAGTTGATGTGTTTGATCGTGTCAGGTGCGGGGTTAGGGTGATTTTGGAATCCGGGCAGCTTTCGGGTCGTAACTTTAGAGCGGTAAAGGTGCTTTTCAGTATCATCCTAGCAATATGATTGAGGCTATGTCAATACAATATTCTGCTTGTTTTGCAGAAGTTCTTATAGCTCTTATACCTCCTCAGACAAGGGACTATAAAATTTTCTTTGGAGGACTGACACTATATTTATAGGATATTCAACCTAAATTGATAGTTTCGTAAACATCACAGCTTGATGGATAGAGAAGTGAGAAGAGAAGGTATAAATCATGTAAATTTAGATTATTATGGGACGTCGAAAAAGAGAAAGGTTCAACATTACGTCATGATCATATATTATAGTGTAGCACTATCGTGGTCAATAGTTGTCAAGATGCTGCAGGGGTAGATCCAAAGATTGAACAATGCGACACTCCTAGCTACTTACTATAAGTATTATATAGCTTGACGCAATATTCAAATTGGTCGAAATCAAAGTGACCATGACAATTTGTGAATCATCCATCATCATTCCTGATGTCTTAAATCATCTACCGAATAAAAAGACACATCCTTGCTTCCATCTACCGAAGACTCATAGTTTCCTCGTTCGTGAGATAATCATGAACCCCTCTTGATGATAGTGGTAGGAATGGCAGTTCAAAACCTTCTGGACACCCAGAAAAAATATCCTCCTTGGAATCCTTCCATGTCCAAGACTCCACAGATACCTTACATTGTTCCAATCAGTTCAAGAAGTTCTGGTACTCTCCCCTGCTCCCGGATACAAGTTAAGGCACCTGGGTTTTTGGAAGCTGAGGTAGGTAGATTCCAATCAGTTCAAGAAGTTCTGGTACTCTCCCCTGCTCCCGGATACAAGTTAAGGCACCTGGGTTTTTGGAAGCTGAGGTAGGTAGGTAGATAGGTATTTACCAGCGTTCCTACTAGAAGTAATAATTAGTCAGGACACCTCGTCTTTTCTCCTGAAGCCGCGTCGTGTAATATAAACAATAAGAACCGACACTCGTATTGATAACATAATAAATGAGGATCCTTTCCGTCCCTCAACGTCGAAATTATCTTCTGATGACATGGGATGAAGAATCCGACCGTTCCCGCTTGCCATTCGGGAAAAATCGTGTCGTGGGAACACTCTCATTTGAATTACATTCCCTACAGCACATTCGGGGAAAAAAATCGGATCGTGGAACACTCTCATTTGAATTACACATCTCGGCTACGAATCAATGATAAATCGGATGAAACTTAAAACAAAATTTACTAGGTAATTCCCGAGCTCGGGGTCCAGAATTCCAGATCATGTACATTGGGTAATATCATTCCAGATCAGTACATTGGTAATATCATTGCTTTACTAGAAAATCTCGTAATCTGATTTGTCAACTGGTGAAAACCATTGGCAAAGAGGCCCTAGGTAGGAGTATGTAGTATTTCAAGTGGGACCGAAGAACGATGGCGGACGAAACTTGCTCGGACCATGCCACTGTTGGCATGGTCGTGTGGCGAACAGTATTGAAAAATAACTGTTGATGTTTGAGAGAATCTGCCACTAGGTTGGGATAGCAAACCAATATGCCAATGGTCTAACTACAGAAATGTTAAAACAAGAAAG